>NW_005365371.1:7788579-7877771 GCF_000412655.1 Myotis brandtii | reverse complement strand
GCCGCCATCTTGGTTGGCAGTTAATCATAATATCGCTCTGATTAGTCAATGGGAAGCATGTCGGAGTTACGGTTAACTACCATGTTTGTCTATTATTAGATAGGATATAACTAGAGGCCTATCTGCAAAATACTGGTACTGGATACCAACTTCATAGAGCTGACCCAGCACTCAGTCCAGCAGCTGGTACCCAGTGAATAATCATTGTATGTGTGTGTTCACATGCTTGTATGAGAGAGAGAGAGAGAGAGAGAGAGAGAGAGAGAGAGAGAGAGATTTTTTTTATTATATGTATAAGGTGGAGCAAAAGTTGGTTTACAGTTGTGAGTATGGAAAACGCAGGGTTTATTCTTTTTTCATTATTTATTAATTACTGTATTATTTTCCATACAAACAACTGTAAGTCTACTTTGGCCCCAGCCTGCATATAAGTATTTGTGTATAACGTATTTGTGTAGGCATGTATTTACACTAGCCATTGAACCAGCATCAGCAGAGAAAGCACTTGCAATTATTTTTCTAGCAAGAGTGAAGAAAGGATTTGTCTTAGCTGAGCCCACACTTTCATCCGGCCTTCCACCTCTATCCCATGATAAATCACATGCATCCACAGGGCAACTATCTGAGTTTCAGTTGCATCCTATGGAATTGACTATGGTTACCTGACTTACTTGGGGATTGAATCTATCAATTTCTAATTCTTTTTAAATATATTTTATTGCTTTTTTACAGAGAGGAAGGGAGAGGGATAGAGAGTTAGAAACATCAATGAGTGAGAAACATCGATCAGCTGCCTCCTGCACACCCCCTACTGGGGATGTGCTCGCAGCCAAGGTACATGCCCTTGACCGGAATCGAACCTGGGACCCTTCAGTCCACAGGCCGACGCTCTATCCACTGGTTAGGGCAATTTCTAATTTTTTAATATTTTTTCTTAAAGGCAGGATGGAAAGTGCTGAGAGAGGATGTTAATGTTACCTTCTCCAGTCACCTCATTTCATAGAAAAATAAACTGAGATCAAGGGATACCTCAGAGATAGCATGGGTGACACAGCTTAGCGATCTCCCTGATTCTTTCCATCTATACTTATTGCTTGCTTTACTAAATCCATATTCTTGTACAGATGCAATAAATGGAAATCCTACATGGAGAGTGAACCATCCTCATTCTTCTGTCCTCAGTTGAAAATGTGAATCATTTAAAGAATGCATCCCCACAAACACAAACCAACAATGCAAACCACAATAAGCTAATCAACTACTTTGAAGAAAACTGGAATTGAATTCTTTATAATAAGATTTTTTCTTTACTGTAATTCATATTTTGTAATGTATAATATGAAGTGAACAAAGAATAATTTGGAAGGGGTGGACAAGAGCATTTTCACACTTTAGGCAATGTAGATCTTTCCTTAAATCTTTATTTTTAATTGAAAATATACTTCATCATAAAATATCAGCCTTCTTAGATTACCTTATGCAATTTATGTTTTGGTAGATTGTCAGTCTCATCACAAAATCATATCCATCAGAAGACAAATTCAATTGGACATATACTTAATTAAAAATTAAATATATTTACTATACACTCAAAAGTAAAATTCTAGTAGTGAATACAGATAAACTTTAGAAAAGAATATGGCACCCCACATAATTTTAGAACACAAATTTTCCTCAGTATATGCATATCATTATGCAGAAAATGAAAGGTATAATACAGTGAGCATCCTTATGCTAAAGTTTATATTCAAAATATTTCCAAAATTAAAATATACTTTATTAAAACTTGATGATTTTGTTGAATTACTACACTTATCAACTCTAAGGTTGAATTAGTTAAAAATGATTTCCAAGGATATTATTAACTAGAGGCCCAGTGCACAAAACTCATGCACAGGAGCAGGGGGTCCCCTCAGCCCGGCCTGCACCCTCTCGCAATCTGGGACTGCTGGCTCCTAACCACTCGCCTACCTATCTCCCTGATCACCACTAACCACTCTACCTGCATGCCTCATCGTCCCTAACCACTCACCTGCTTGCCTTATCGCCCCTAACCCCTCTGCCTGCCTGCCTGCCTGATCGCCCCTAACCATTCACCTGTCTGTCTGATCACCCCTAACTGCCTCTGACTGCCTGCCTGATTGCCCCTAACCTCTGCCTGCCTGCCTGCCTGATCACCCCTAACCCCTCTGCCTGCCTGCCTGATCACCCCTAACTGCCTCTGCCTTGGCCCCCACAATCGCAGCTTCCTTTGGAATGATGTCCAGAAGGTTGTTTGGCTGTCTGGTCTAATTAGCATATTGCACTTTTATTATTATAGACTAGAGGCCCAGTGCATGAAAGTTGTGCACAGAGAGGGGGGGTTCCTCAGCCCAGCCTGCACCCTCTCCAATCCAGGACCCCTCACGGGATGTCTGACTAAATCTGGGACTGCTGGCTCCTAACTGCTTGCCTGCCTGCCTACCTGATCAACCCTAACCACCTCTGCCTGCCTGCCTGATCGCCTCTAACTGCTCCTCTACCAGCCTGATCGCCCCTAACTGCTCCCCTGCTGGCCTGATTGCCCCTAACTACTTCTGCCTTGCCCCGCACCTGGGACCCAGGATTCCCTCCTCTGGCTGGTTGCAGGCACCCAGGACCTGGGATTCCCTCCCTCTGGCCAGTTGCAGGCACCCAGGAGCTGGGCCAGCTTCACCTGGGCCAGCCGCAGTTGCAAGGAACCATGGGAGGGCGGCTTTGCCTATACTGCAGCCACAGGCACCCAGGACCGCTGGGCAGGCAGCTAGTCCCTCTCCCAGGCTGCAAGGCACAGCTGCTGGTGCCTGGGACCAGTGGGACCATGGGGTGTGCAGACTGTCCATCTCCCAGGCCACAGGCGCAGGTGCAGTTGTTGGCGCCCAGGACTGCGGGGTGTGCAGCTTGTCTCTCTCCTGGGCCGCAGTCTGGCTGGTCTCCATTTCTCCTCATGAGCTCATTTGTGCCTTGCTGGTCCCCATTCCTCTCTTGCGAGCTCATTTGTGCCTGGCTGGTCCCCATCCCTCTCTCCCCAGTGTTGAGTGTCTGAACCATTACAGTGTGATGGCGTGAGGGTGTGACGACCATTTGCATATTAGCTCTTTATTATATAGGATAATATTTTAATATCTGGAATTTTATATAAAAATATAAACAGAGTTTCAGGCCCACCAATATTAATTATCTTGTTATTATCACATATACTATAAATCATAATGTAATTTTAATATATTTAACCTTTTGCGGTCCAATGTTATTTTTGGAATTCAAACAGTCTGGTCCAAATTAATTGACGGGATTGAATGTTGAACTTTTTATGTTCTTATTGCTCGATGTTGGACCTGCTCCTAGTTCCTGGTCTGTCGAGTCAGCCTCGAGGTTTGACCGAAAAGGGTTAATATATATTTTCTCAATCCAAATAAAATAACATGTAATATACATATGTATCCAATGTTTATCTTAAGAAGTAATTTTTGTCTGCCTGAAATGATGTTCTAAGAATTATTTTAACATGTTTACTATTTAGTTCTAGGATTGAAAACACTGTCTTGTGTTGTAAAGTCTGACTTGTTTTTATGAATACTTATCATCCTGACTACAAACACTGGGGTGGAAGGAAAAACAGTTGGAACTCCTCCAGGCCTCCTAACTTCTCATTCAGTACATAACATTTCTCCCTTATTGTCTCTTTGCTATAGGGAATCAGAGCAAGAAAAATAAAGGAAAATACACCCGTTTACTTGTAGGTAAATAGTTCAAAGGCAGCCCAGCCATGCTTTAAGACTATAATACTGGGCTGTACATTTCATTGTGATTGGATTGCAACAATCTAATGTTCCTTACTGTAGTCGCTGTTTTCGTCCTTGGTCCCGTCAATGGTACCATCTGGGTGCATCTGCAGGAAATATCCCTGCTGGCTGAATAACCTTGTCACAATTCCTTTCAGCTGGGGTTCTGCAAAACAAAAAGAAATGATTATTCAAATTGGTATTTTGTCTATAAAAATGCTCAATTGAAAATTGCCAGAAACATTTTCTAAGTAAATGCATAAATGCCAAAGGCTTAAATATTAAAATAAGTATTTGGAAAGGAAGCATTTCAGGAACATATCTTCACTTTTTATTCCTTCTAGAGGCAGGACCATAATACTATGCAGCAATAAACCAAATGTAAATAAATAAAAGTTAATTATGATTAGCAAAATACAGAGGCATACTCAAAAGTGAATTACTTCTCTCTCCCATGCATCTAGTGTCTGACTGCAAGTTTATGTTCCCATTCCAGAATCACTGTTTAGACCAAGCTGCCACTGTAGTTCTTACACTTCCAGCAGTAATAATTGGCTCCTGGAAGACCTCAGTTTCTGCTGAATGTCAACTATCTATCAGAAACTCCTAGGTTTTGAAATGCTGGCCAAGTTCAACCATAAAGAATGGCTTGGATGAGAACAATAGGAAAGAGCAAAACCCATGGCCATGAGTTGTCACAGGAAAGTATGTGGAAACAGATTTCACCTTCAGTAAATACATGACCAGAGTGGAGACCCAGGACTACAGTCATTTTTCCAGCCCCCAAATAAATCAATTTGTGCATATTTCTCTAATTATTTCAAACTTGAAGTGGTTGGTCCTCACTTTTAAAAACTCCCTACCTATGAATACCATCAAACTGAACTTTGTAAACCACATTTGGATTTTTGTACATCCCCTAAAATAAATATTTAATGGTTCTTATTGTGGTGCTGACTGCCAGCAACAATCCATTTTCTATAGCATCACCACCATCTTTATCTCTACGTCAGTGCTGAGCAAAAATTAGACTATTCTAGTTCATTTGTAGCCCTAATTATTTCATAAAAATAAGAACAAAAAGTTCTGCTTCTCAAGGCAAAGACAGAAAATATATGATTGAGGCAAAGATAGAAAACATATGATTGCTGAAGTGGAAACATGTTATCCTCAAAGGGACAATCATCGAATTTCAACTGACAATCAACTTCATTCCTTCACCTACTTTTTCATCCAATATTCACTCTGAATCTCTTTTTTGTCATGCAATATGCTAGACACTGTGTGTTAAACTGGACACATTTATTCACATTCAGGTCTAAATAAGAATTCTAGTCAAGGATTCAATGAATTTAACTCTTTTGGAATAGATCTGTTCCCTATAGCATTTGTCTATGATTACACTTCTGCACATATGACTTGATCACACATATTTGGGGAAATGAGGCAATGCCAGTATAAACATGTCCTGTTCAAAGCAATCCTAAGAATCAGAAGAAATGCCTAAAAATTTGGAAATGAGGAAGGAGGGCAAAAAAAAGAGAACTGAACTGAAAATTTGCCATACTGATTTATAACTATAATTATCATTGTAAGTTAAATTTATTTAATTTGTGGACCATAATTTCCTCACCAATAATATCTAAAAGTTAAAGTAAGTGAACTTTAGGTCCCTCCTGTCTCTATTGACTGTGTGCATTAGAATCCTCTGCCCTGAGTGGTGGCAGAAATCAAGAAATGCGTGCATCTTCAATGTGTTGATTCCAAGGGTCCTACCCAATCTGACATACTAGGGACATGTTGGAAGAGCATGGAGCTAGCTGACCTCACTACAAAAACAACATCCTGTACCCCAATTGCCATTTATCATATCTTACCAACCTTTCCAGGCTCAGTTCAAGATCACCTCCTCACTGAAGACTTGGAGATCATAAGTGAGAATCACTCTCATAACCAGAGGAAGTAAAAGGATACGTGTGCCTCTGCTATGAAGCAAACTGATTGCCAGGCAGGTCCTGCTGTGGCACACTTAGCAGTCAGAAGACCCAGCTCTCTTCAATGTGTTGATTCCAAGGGTCCTACCCAATCTGACATACTAGGGACATGTTGGAAGAGCATGGAGCTAGCTGACCTCACTACAAAAACAACATCCTGTACCCCAATTGCCATTTATCATATCTTACCAACCTTTCCAGGCTCAGTTCAAGATCACCTCCTCACTGAAGACTTGGAGATCATAAGTGAGAATCACTCTCATAACCAGAGGAAGTAAAAGGATACATGTGCCTCTGCTATGAAGCAAACTGGTTGCCAGGCAGGTCCTTCTGTGGCACACTTAGCAGTCAGAAGACCCAGCTTTGAACCACAATTGTCAAGTGGTCCTAAGCAAGTCATTTAACACCAGTTCTCACATCTGCACAGGGGAAAAATAATTCATATTCTAACTACAATCATTGAGAATTTCAAATTAATAAACATATGTGGTAGTATGAGCTGAAAAATAACCATAAGAGTATAAATACAAATGAAGGTCTAATTTTTCAACCATCAAAATCAAAGAAACAGTGTGAGATAAAAGGACTATTCTGTGAACAGACTCTGTCTTCTGATTTCTGTTTTAATAAAATAGTAATTGAGTTTGTAAAGTCATTAAAGTAAACAGAAAGCTAAGAGTAGAGGCTATAAAAAGATAGAAGGAAAGGGACAACTCTTATAATTCATATTTTGTTTCTATTCAGCATGATACGGTCACTTTAACTCATGTTTTTGTTGGTTATGAGATGTATGGCAGCTGAGTCATTAATGCCTGCAAATGATTGTTTATTTCATAATCCTCTTCTGTAGCTGTAATTAAACAGGTCTTTTGCTATAGTGAAACTATCCACACCCCTCCCCCACCGTTGGGGCCCTGGGAATTCAGGTTGCTTACTCCTGTTCAAGATAATGAGCATTAGGCTTTTATACCATCCCCCAGTGCTCAAGAGCAGAGCCAGAACAAACTCCAAGTTTGAGTTTTAATTATGTGATGATCTATGAAAGTGAATGTCTTGCACTATAGATGTTTCAAAGGAGGGCTGACCATCCATTGAACAAATGTCCTGAACCTAGGATGTGTCATAAAAACAGTATCACCTACCTAACAGGTCTGTATCTGTATTACCTCTTATTACCATCTATCAAACCCTACCAACCGTTCTAAGTTCAGCTCAAGATCACCTTTTATATAAAGGCATGGTGATCATAACTGAGGATCACTTTTATAATTGGGGGGATATGTTTTGTTGTATTTTAAAGAAAGGATGTCAAAAGTGAGACCATTTTTTGGCACATCTAGTATGCTGGATGCACTCACCAAACATGCTTTTTATTTGTCAGATTATTCATAGGGGTCTAATAGATTAATAAAACCTGGTTGTCCTCAGAGAGCACCCAAAGTAATGCATGGAATATATGGATATATAATGCTAGAGTGGGATAGGTGTTAAATAATGGATAGAAGCAGTGTGACATGATCGCACCAAGGAGCAAGGGAATAATTCTGTCTCGAGGTTGGATGAAGGCACCTCATCTGTCACTAAAAAAGTGAGTAGAATTATCACAGGCCAAAAAAGGAGAGAGAGAGAGAGAGAGAAAGGACATTTCAGACATTAAAAAAATGGAGGGAGGCAAAAAGCAGCATGGTAGACTCTGGGAAAGATGCAGAGTCTGGAATAGGCATAATATATGGCAGAGGTTCTCAAATGCTTACATGCAGGTAGAGTGACTGTTCTCAACAAATGTTCACAGGTCAATAGTGAAATAAGATAAATAGGCTCAATGGAATACATTTTTTTTAAGCTTTTTTTTCAATTTATGAGTGTCTTGATTCTAAGACTATGCTTTTCCATTACTTTTTTGTTGTTGTTTTTATTCATTGATGACTATATTATTATAAGGAGGGGGTTGATTTGTTATCTTTTGTACTCTGAAATGATGTAGCGAATACTGTTAGCTTTTCTCCCAAATTAATTTCCTCTTTTTTTAGGCACCCAGCTAGACCATATGTCCCAGCCTCCTTTGCAGATAGGTTTGGCAGATGCATGAGTGTCATATGGAATGTAAGTGAAAGTTATGTGTGTCTTTTTCAGGCCATGGATTTTAAAAGCAAATATTCTCCTCCAAATTTTCTTTCTTTTAACACTGCCTGGATTTAGATGAGAAAGCTGTAAGGGATATAGCAAAATAGAAGAATTCTGAGTCCCTGAAAAACTGGTGGAGAGAAGATAGCCATCATAAATACCCACATCGAATAGTTAGGTGAATAAGAAATAAATTTTGACTGATTGTACACAGAGATTTCCTTCCTATATTGAAAGGGGGTGGAGTGGTGGGGAGTAGCTTTACAGTGGAGAAATCTGACAAATAAAAACACTATATCAGTCACGTAATTGAGGTTAACATGAACAGTCATAAATCATGTTGACAGTATGTAACCTTGATATGATGTGATGAAAAGGGCACTTTATCTCTATGATGTCCCTTCCAAAATCTCATAGCCTTTGTCTAACATCAAACAAATTCCAACTGAAGAACTTTCTAAAATGTAGCTGATCAGTACCCCTCCAAACTGTCAAGATTATCAAGAATAAGGAAAGTCTGAGAAGTTGTCACAGCCAAGAGTAGATTAAGAAAACATGTTAATGTGGTATTCTGGATGGGATCCTCATACTAGAAGAAAAAAAATAGGTAAAAATTAAGGAAATCTGAATGAAGTATGGACCACATCAAACAAACAAACAAAAAAAAACTTTGCACAGTAAAGATCATCAACAAATCAAAAGCACAACCTACTGAATGAAAGAAGATATTCACCAATGATACATCTCATAAGGGGTTAATATCTGAAATTCATAAAGAACTCATACAACTCAATATCAAAAATCAAACAATCCAATTTAAAAAATGAGCAGATGACCTGAATAGACAATTCTCTAAAGAAGACCTACATATGAAAAACATATGGAAGATGCTCAACATCACTAATCATCAGAGAAATGCAAATTGAAACCACAATGAATATCACCTTACATCTATCAGAATGGCTATCATCAATAAATCAACAAGCAATAAGTGTTAGCTGGAGTATGTGAAGAAAAGGAATCCTCCTGCACTGTTGGTAGGATTGCAAATTGGAGGTTCCTCAAAATATTAAAAATAGAATTACCTTAAGACCCACAATTCCACTTCTGGGTATACATATTAAAAAAAAAACCAAAACACTAATTTGAGAAGATATATGCTCCCCTATGTTCATTGCAGCATTGTTTAAAATAGCCACAATATGGAAGCAACCCAAGTGTCCATCAATAGATGAATAGATAAAGAAGAAGTGGTACATAGAATATTACTTGACCATGAACAAGAATGAAATCTCACCATTTGGGACAGCATGAATGGACCTAGAAAGTATTATGCTAAGTGAAATAAGTCAAAAAGATAAAGACAATTGATTTTGGGTGGTGTGTACATGGTTCAATATAAAGATCTTGTAACATAGAAACCCATACCTAAAACCTATATGTTGACCAATGTCACCCCAATAAATTTAATAAAAAAAGATAAAGACAAATAACATATTATTTCACTCATATGTGGCATTTAAAGAACAAAATAAACAAAACAGAAACAGACTCATAGATACAGAAAACAAAATGATGGTTGTCACATGGGAGAGCTGGATGAAAAATGTGAAGTGATTAAGAAGTACAAATTGGGCCTGGCCAGTGTGTCTCAGTGGTTGAGCATCAACCTATGAACCAATTGATGATAAATCTCCCTCATTGTTGATGTTTCTATCTTTCTTTCTCTCTCCCTTCCTCTATGAAATCAATAAAAAAAACATATTTTTTTAAAAAGAAGTATAAATTGGTTGTTACAAAATAGTCATGAGGATATAAAGTACAGCTTAGGAAATATAGTCAATAATATTTTAATAACTATCTATAGTGCCAGGTGGATACTATAATTATCTGGGTGATCACTTCATCTATACTAATAATAGAGGAATATGCAAATTGGTTGGAACACCCTCACACAACAACCGAACAGTAGGCTGCGTGGTGCTACCAGGCCGGCAGCGGGGGCAGGAAGGGTCGACAAAGCCAGCAGAGGAGAGCAGTGAGGGGTGACCAGGCCAGCACGGGGGAGGCAGTTGGGGGTGACCAGGCCAGCAGGGGTGGCAGTGAGGGGCGACCAGGCCAGCAGGGGTGGCAGTTTGGGGCAACCAGGTCGGCAGAGGGGGGCAGTTAGGAGCAATCAGGCCGGCAAGCAGAGGCAGTTAGGGGTTATCAGGCTGGCATGGGGGACAGTTAGGGGTGATCAGGCAGGCAGGTGAGTGGTTAGGAGCCAGCGGTCTCAGATTGTGAGAGGGTGCAGGCTGGGCTGAGGGGGGACCCCGCCTGCACGAATTTTGTGCACAAGGCCTCTAATAAGTTATATAATTGTCTAACCATTCTTATATACACTGGAAACTAATATAAAATTATATTAAATGTAAACTATAGTTGAAAAAATTTAAAAAGGTTAAGAATTCATATTCATCACTGCTTCTGCTCAGGATGATAGAGCAATTTCAACAAAATGTTTGAATTCAAAGTTACTTAAAAAAGCTGAGACTGGAAGCAGCTATCCAGACATTCCTGCTGGTTTCAAGGGGCAGTTCCCTGGTTATAATGTAAACTCAGAACAGAGTTGGAACTATGGGGCCCTGATCACACATCTCAGGATGAATACTAGATGGCAGAAAATAGAGTCAAATTGGAAATTGAAAAGTACCTTGGAATTCACTATCTTTCTTCATCAAAATACCTCCCATAATCAACATCAAAGACTTAAAAAACAGAAAATCTGAGGCCCAAAGTGAGTGTCAAGTTATAACCAATATCTTGTGCAAGCGAGAGGTTAAGGGGAAATAACGTGGCGAAGAAGGGAGAAGGAAGGGGAGGAGCACTTGGTTGTGCATCAGTTATTGGAGTGTAGGGTGATAAAAAAAAACATTATATAAAACTGTGCAAAATATAATATTGCACCCAAACTTAAAGAAAATGCCCCCATGTAAACTCCAATCTAAGATAAAATAAATAATAGCGATCTAAACTGTGTGCTGGAAACCAAGCTCAGAGAATTAATAGTACTTATTATGAAAACAAAGGCCATATTTGGAACCCATCTACTCTGTATATCTAGTTAGTACACAGCCCTGATGATTTTACTACATTTTTCTTTAGTACTCACAACAACTGAATGTGCAAGCTACTTTTTTTCACTATTCAAATGACATTAATGAGACTCAGAAAAGCTACACTTCTTACACAAGGTCACAGAACTAGTTATGACAGAGAAAGATCTAGCTCAAAAGTGTATGGCCCTAGGCATTCTGCAGCACTGTTCAGTCACTTTAAGAAGGACATTAGCAGAACTGGAACATGTCCAGAGGAAAGGGAGCCAAATAAAGAGGGGACTACAGGCTGTCATATGGAGAATGCCTGTATGAACAGTGTGTATGTAGCCCAGAGAAGGGAGGACCCGGGGCACCTGAGAGCTGTCCCTATTTTTTGAGAGCAGGCAGAAGTAAGAAAAAAAAAAACAATTTGTCCCAAGTGGCTCCCTGGGGATAGAACTAGGGCCAAAGGATGAAAGTTACAAGAAAGCAGGTGAAAGAGAACTTTCTGTAAATTGTATGCAAACAGAGAACAGGCTGTCTAAAGAAAGAGAAGGGTCTATACCACTTAACAGGCGCAAATGGGGAAGCAGAAAAAATACAGGTCAGAACAGCAGTGGCTAAGGCATCTGCATGACCAAAGTCTTGAAAAGCATTGGGATAAACCAGACAGCCTGCTAAATACTAGTACAAGCTCACTTTCCTATGTTTTAGTTTGCGTTTAGGACAGAGAATTGGAAAGATGTTAACCAGGCAGCCGAAAAAGGCAAAGTTTTTTGGAACTATTACACATGAATTGTGCAGCAATTTGATGAGGCTTTTTAATCAGTCTCTGGGTGTACAAATAAGCTCTCAGTCTGAAGGTGGAATGTTACCCACTTAAAGGAACTGAGACTGCACAGGCTGTTAAATGTGATTCTTGTCAAGTGCTTCTGGGGCCTCAACTGCTGCAGATTTCAAAATTAGACTATTAGGATCAGACGTTGTTCGTAAACAGATATGTTTCTGGCTAAAGGATAGAGACTAGAGCACATTTACATACCACAAATCAAATTCCCAGACAAATAAGAAGATAAAGGAAGACATTTGAAAGAGGATGGAAATTTTCAGGGCTTTTGAACACACTGCAAAAATTACAACCACACTGAGCTGTGGGAATCCATTACAAATACATGTTGCTCAGTTAAAGAGACAGGCCTGAGCTCCTCATTCACTCAGCAGACTGCAGTGGACACACCAAAAGGAGCACCAGCAGGAACAGAACATGAGGAAGAGACTGGTCCCCATGGTCTAGCAGAATCTGCTTTGTGGAGTAGAGAGAGTCCTGTCCTGCCTGAGTCCTCATTCTCTCCATCCATCAAATAAAGGTGACAAATACCACGAGCAGTAACTACCCATGATGAGCTGTGGGAATCATTGCAAGCAGTTAATAATTGCATCTATCCATCCGAGCATATTTATTTTTTCAACCAACAGATACTAATAGCACACTTCATTCAAAAAACAAGTATTTGTGGAGCACTAGGCTTTGTGGAGGGTATTCCTCTAGGTACAGGTGATAACCAGTGGTGTGCTATTACATCAGCTCTCAAAAAAAAAAAATAAGGCCAAAACTCAATTTCCATGAGACTCATTCCTATGGTGTAAACACACCTACCACTGCAGAGTTGAAACTACTACTTGACATCCCTGAATGCAGAGGTGGTGCTGAGAAGAAGTGAGCATAATCAGCTCCAGCACAGCACTGAATACAACAAAGAACAAGCCAGGAGGCTTACATTCTAGTAGGTAAGTAAAGAGATAAACAATCCATATATAACACGGTTTTCATACAAGTGCTTTGATGAAAACAAAAGCAATTAAAACAGATGGAGCATACAGGGGATGCATGTGCTACTATGGACAGAGTAGCTAGAAGATGACATCACAGAGACCTGGATGAGGAGAGGGAGCCAACCATGAGGCATATCTAAAAGAAGAGCATGCCAAGTGCAGGAAACAGCAAGTGCAGAGTAATCCTAATACTTAAAAAGATTAGGAAGCTTAGGATTAGAAGCTCTCTGAAGAGTTTTCCTCCAGACCAGAAGTTGGCAAACGCCAGCCCTGGCCCTGCCAATTTTGTAAATAAAGTTTTGTTGGAACACAGCCAGACCCATTCATTCACTCATTGGCTACTTTCATGCTACAACCCAGATGAGTAGTTGCAACAGAGGCCCTAGAGCCTGCAAGGCCTGAAATATTTACCAATGGCCCTTGACAGAGAAAGCTTGCCAATGCTTGTTTCAGACCCTGGCTGATGCAGTTTCCTTCCCCTGAAACACAACCGCTGCCTCCCTCCTCAGCCCAGAACTCTTCAGTCTTCTGAGCTCAGCTTTCTTCCACGGGGCCTTCCCTGACACCCTGAGGGAAATTTAATCACTCCCTCTGCAGAGCTCCCTAGGCACAGGTTAGGAGAGGACTCCCCACAGGGTTCCAGCTGCCTGCTTATGCGGAGGTCTCTGCTACTGAACTAAGAGCTCCTCAAGGGCAGGGAGCTTGAATTATTCATCACTCCCTCCCACCACTAACACAGTGCCAGGCGCAGGATAGGTGAGGAGTGTTCACATGTTGAAAGAAAGGAAATAAGTCATATCTAGTATTTTTCATTGTCACCTGTGACTTTCAGAGGAGCTCCTCATTTGTAAGAAAGCTGTTACAGCCTTTTCATATAATGCCTCTGGCCTTCAATGCATTTTTTTTCATCCCTTCAGCCTCAGCTGCTACACACTGAACAGTCTGACAAGCACAGCAACATCCCTCATAAACTGCATAGTTTCCAAAGCCCCAAGCTGCCTGGAACTTCAGTGGGAATCAAATGACCTTGAGACAGGCAATCCTTAACCTTCGTGCTACCTCAAAGCTAAATGGAAAGAAAGGACACGCTTTTCCCCAGTATGCTCTTCACTGAGGCAGTCTGAGCAGCAGAAGACATGGGAAGCAGGGCAGGGAAATTGAGCTGGGGTGTTCGATGCCGATAAGGCCGGGATTTTTATACTGAGCCAATTTTATTCCTCATACCATTAGCCCCCTCCCTCCCAGTTTCTTCTCATGAAATTTTAAAATAACTCAAACACCATTTATCGACTTTTGACATGCACTAGGTGCTGGGTACAAAGATGAGTAAGGTGCAATTCCTGCCTCGAAGGTACCCATGGCCTCCTCAGGGAGACACATACACAGCTAATCATTACAGCAGGGACATGAACAGTGCTGTCAGATAGGAATCAACAAAATGCCTTGGCATCACAGAGCGGGGATGCTAATTTTACCCGGGATGGTGGGTTCTGGGACAAGAGGCAGTTGAGAAAAGCTTTGATGATGAAACAACACGCTAGACTTCACCTTGAATAAATAGGCAGCATCAGCAGGAGGAGTGGCCCAGGGGGACTGGGCAAGCAGATAGGTGTGGCCAGGGTGTGGGGAAATAAAGGGATTTACTCAGTGATTGGAGGTGACAGCATAAGAGTAATATGTGTCCAGAATACTCAGGTTGCCTTAAGCAAATATAAATTTTACTTATCCTTTAAACCAGGGGTCCTCAAACTTTTTAAACAGGGGGCCAGTTCACTGTCCCTCAGACCTTTGGAGGGCCGGACTATAGTTTAAAAAAAAAACTATGAACAAATTCCTATGCCACTGCACATATCTTATTTTGAAGTAAAAAAACAAAACGGGAACAAATACAATATTTGTATTTGCATGTGGCCCGCGGGCCATAGTTTGAGGACCCCTGCTTTAAACCAATAAGCTCCAAACTCTTTTAATCATATATCCCTATCCGTAAAAAATTTACAACTCTCACCTCCATAAATGTATATTTATTATTTATAAATTGCATGTATGTACCTCTCCATATATTGTTTATATTATAAATCAATGTTTAAATGAGACCAGTGTAAATATAAACAAAAATTAAAATAGCATATCTCCACATATTGTCTTGCCCCACCCACTTCAGATAGGAGAAGCCTGGGTACCACAGACTTAGGCAATGGGGAAACATTGAAGGCCTTTAAGTCTGGGGATATATTATGAGAGCAGAATGTTAGCAAGCCAAATTATGGAACAATAGAGATGGTGAATTCGAGTAGGTGGCACTTGGTCATGGTATGGAAGTCGCTTAAGGACCCATCACACATTATAAGGGCCTTGGGCAGGCAGTGGCACTGAGTGAAGAGACAATGTCAGCCTGAGGCCTGACAGTGCATAGCAGTGCTTCATAGATGACAGATGTGTAGACACCCTTTAGTTCCAGAAAAATGTGTGACTCCTTGGTCCTTAAATTCACATCAATCATTAGTCTTCTAAGGAAGCCCTGGTTAAGTGTGGAATGCCATTGAAATGTGAGGGTGAAGGAATCATAACATGAGCATTCCCAGAAAACCAAATTATTTCTTTGCCCTTCTAATGATTTCTGTTCATGAAGAGGCTGTTGATTACAGTCAACCAAACTGAGTCACAACTCTCTGGTCTTTCTTACCCAGGGAAGTAGACCTGGAATGAACACTGCCTACTAGTCAACTCACAACTGTATTCTGGAGAACTCAGAACTCACGGTATCTCAAACATGAAGATAATCCTAGAATCTTATGAGTTTAGAATCAGAAAAGCTAGTCAGGATGATCTAAGTCCAGGCTCACTCTACAGATGAAGACACAGAATAGCAGGGAGAGGGGAATCCCATGGCACACATCTTATGATCCCTGTAGTCAGGGCTTTTTAATGCACCAGGGCCCTTCTGTTCTGTGCCCCTTAAAATGAAATAGTTCATTCCTCCCAGAGATATCCTGGCCCTCAGCCAAACTAGCTGCATAGTATCCAGAAAAATACTTCATTTCTTTGTGCACAGACATACTTGGCTTTTAGTGAAATTGTTTGAATGAATAGGACCTGCTTCTGATGTTCTAAGACAGTGGTCGGCAAACTGCGGCTCGCGAGCCACATGCAGCTCTTTGTTCCCTTGAGTGTGGCTCTTCCAAAAAATACCACGTGTGGGCACGCATGTACAGTGCGATTGAAACTTTGTGGCCCATGAGCAGAAGTCAGTATTTTGTGGAAGAGCCACACTCAAGGGGCTAAAGAGCCGCATGTGGTTCGCGAGCCACAGTTTGCCGACCACTGTCTAAGAAATTAAGACTACCCAGTGGGGGGTAATAAAGGCTAAAGGGGATCAAATATATGGTAATGAATGAAAAAGATTTGACTTTGGGTGGTGGGCACAGGATGCAATACACAGATGATATATCACATAATTGTACACTTGAAACCTATATAATCTTATTAACCAATGTCACTCCAATAAATTTAATTTATAAAAGAATGCACATTATAGTGTGTTATATGACCAGGAAGTGATCATGCTTGTAGGGTAGATTTACCTTTCAGACAGAATTTATGTGGATACGAAGACCCATGGTTAGGAGCAGTAGCAATGGGCAAATTCTCCTGAGTTTTATTCACAGGCAATAATTGCCAAGCTTTTACCACATAAGAGAGATTTGATGTGGATCATCTCTCTGAACTCTCACAGAAATAATTTAAATAGGCCCTATCATTGGGCCTTTTTTATAAACTAGGAAACTGGAGCTTACAGAGGTTAAGTGACATGCTCTAAATCAGAGCTAATAAATGCCAGAACCAGGTGTGGGACCAGATCCCTCTGCTCCTTACACCTTCTCATTGTCAATCATTGTCTCTTCAAGAAGCGTAACATGCTGATACTTCTCCTTCTTCCTTAGCTCTGATCGGCCCACAAAAATGGTAGAAACCCTATGAAGCAAGAGACCAGGAATAAAGGGACTGGCAAACATTAAACTGGAGTTGAAGTCATGGCTTTTGGCCTCCTGAAACAAAAAAAAAAGGGAGGGAAATGTAGACACTTCTATGCATACAAAAACTCTTCTGTAATAAGAGCATCTCACTTGGCATAGAAAAATCTCCTCAAGATCTTAAAGCCTTTTTTACAGACACATCTTTTGGCACCAGGAGTAAATGGCCAGGACGGGTTATTTGGGAGAGCACGGGCATGGCAGTTCCCTGAGATGAGAGGAGCTGCACAGTGTTGGACCTGCCCTAGAACTGTCTTTATCTCAAAGGAGATCTGTTCATCCAGATTGACAAGCCTGGGGAATTCCCTCATACACCACGCATATAAATTACCTGCAGGTAAAATGCTATTGTTGTAAAATGTGGCCTTAGTCTATCATTTGTTTTAATAGCATTCACCAAGAAAAAATTTGCAGCATCAACCAGAGTGAGTTGAAGAGGTAATAATAGTTTCCATAAAAGAACAATTCATAGCTCCAAAAGCACATCAATCAGCCTCAACTCAGTGGCAAGCTCAGTCCAGACAGTGACCTGCAGTGGGGAGCATGGCCCAGGGGGATCCTGACACCTGGGGTCTGATACCGACTGTCGGCCCCTCTCCATCCCCATTGCCACCACCTTTGTCTAGGCCACCAACAACTTCTGGCTAGATTCATCCAACAGCCAGCCTCCTCACTAACACTCTTACTCTGTTCCCCTTCCAAACCACACTACAGGGAAGATATTTTACAAAATAAATTGGATCATGTCACTCTCCTGCTTAAACTCTTTAACAGCTTTTCATTTTCATTTACAATAAAACAACAAACCCTTAGCATGGCCTGAAGAGCTTTGCACCATCTGGCTCCTGTCGACCCATCATCATCTAAATGTCCTCTCTCCCTGGCTCATGAAACTCTAGGCACATATGCCTTCTTTCTCTTCAGACCTAAGGATCTTTATACATGCCTTTCCCCCTGCCTGGATTTATTTCCCCCTAAGATAGATTCAAGTCTAGGCTTGAATATAACTTTATAGAGGTCTTACCTAGCCCCTCAATCTAAACCTGTCTTCATGTTCATATTCTCTGTCAATGTACTGTTTTCCCCCTTCATAATACTTATCCTGATTTGTAATTAGGAGAAAGTATTTTAATAGATTACATTTCTCACCACTGTATATTAAGAAAAGTTATTTAAACTTCCTTATAAAATATAATCTACTCAAACTATAATAACACAATGAACTTATCATCTAGCATCACAACACACAAAAGAGAAGTAGTAACATTTATCGAACTGGATGACACACTTGTGGTATAAACAACGAGTGTATGCTATACCCCAATTGACTTTGGGAGGCTCTCAGAGACAACTTAAAAGCAACTGCAACACAAGTACAAGTAACTGGCACTGTGACTGATGATGAAGGGCCATTACAGCTATGCAGATAAAGAATTCCATGGAAAAGACATGAACCGGTGGTTTCAGACAAGAGCACCAAGGCAGTACTCTCAAGGGTGGCCAATCCTCTAATTCCAGAGACCTAAAAGCCTGCTTATCTCATGGCCAACTCTACGAAAGTATATTCAGGGTGCAATACAACAGGGATTGATCTATCCATAACCAATGATTCTCCAAAAATTTTCAGAGAAAGCCAGCTTGGCTTTAACACCTATTGAAAAAATTGTCAGCAGTTTGCCATTTATATGTGATACATACTAATAAGAAAAGGCATGATTTTCAAATAAAATGTTTAATTTTCATGTTTTTTGGAAAAACAACTAAACATTAAAATGTACATTAAATTTTATCTATGTGTTACAGAACCAAAAATAGAAAAAGATTTATTATTTAATGTTTCAAAACCTTGCACTTTGTTCTATAAGAAACTGGTTTAATTTTAGAATCTCTGTCTTTTGTTTCTAAATGACTAGATAAGAGAATAAACATGAATCTCTTTGCAAGTATGTATTCGCATAAAATGACTCATTTTCCATATGGATCATTTGATTGTCATAAGTGGGAAACCAAATTATTTTGAATATTCATGAGATTTTCTCTTTTAACTTTGATATTGAGGCTTTAAAAACTTCTTGAAGTGCCAGAAAATAATTTTGATCCATAATTTTAATTTAAGTTATGGTGAAGATTACCTTTACTATAATTTGCAGATTTATTATAATTTTACATACTCATTCATTCTCATTTATTTGAATTCTCTTGTTAGGAAGTATTTTAATCATGAGAAAAAGATAGAGATAACAATAGCTCTCAATAAGTGCTTACACATTATATGTGTAAAACACGATGCATTTCAATCTTTACAACAGCTCTATGAGACTACTTTTTTTAATAGATGATGAGATTGAGGTACAGAGTGAAGTAACTGCCAAAAGTCCCACATTTCATAAGTAAAGGGGCTTTGAGGATTTGAGCCTAGGAAGTCTGCCTCCAGAACCCGCAAAGCAGGCTACCGAATTCTCTACTGCCTCTCAAATAGTCATGAGCTCACCCTTCACATTTAACTAATACTAATATTTTCACACACATACATTACACTCACACTCACTCATACACACACATGCATGCACACATATGTGCATACACAAATAATAATTATGGATTTTTCTTAGATTTCACATACCCAAGGATACTGTCTTATTTTCCTAGTTAAAAAATGTTAATTTCTTCTCATTATACATAGGCACCAATATACTCTCAGAAGTTAGTAGAAAGAACACTGGACTAGGAGTGAGAAGGTTTAAGTTCTAGGCCTTGCTCTGCCAAATGGACAATTTACTTGTTTTCTCGTGTAAAATTAAAGGAGTTGGATTGTCAAGATCATTTTTACATATTTTTCCTATGATATTAAGACAATAATAGTGGTAATCATATAGCTTTTGACTTATTATTGCATTATGTTTTAGTTATTGGGTACCATGAATTATGCATATTTGAACATATTCAAACACCACAGTGGTATATAACATAAACCATTTATAGCTTAGTGCTTAGCAGGGGAAAGCCAGAATTTAATAACAAGATTTAAATTAAAGGTGGTGCCAGAAATCTGTAAGGACACTAAATCAGTTCCAACTTTAAGCAATAATAATTAATATCCCCTAGTAATTAAGTGGGCAATGTGTAGTATCAGTTCCAGGTGCCCAAACTTTCCCTTCTTGTCTCATTATTAAGAGTTACAATTGACTATGCTGCAGCTAAACTTTTGGGGAAAGCATATTTCATCCGTTTGCTTAATGGACTGGCATCTTCTTGGAATTCAGAGTTCTGGAATTTAATATTGTTGCAAGATAATTTATAGTTGATTTCAACATCCACTTTCACATCGGGAAAACTCTCCAGCGATTTCAAAGAATGAAACTTTGTATTAACTTTCATTTACTTAAGTGAAAACATACCAATCCACATTCCAGAATCTGGTAGAGGAAATAGAGGTAGAGGCTATCAGAGTTGAAATTCACAAGATAAATTAAATAATCTGAACTATGAAACACTGTAAGAAGGTAATAATGATGATGTTACTTTAAAAATGGTGTTCATTTCCAGTA
Source organism: Myotis brandtii (assembly GCF_000412655.1). Lineage (NCBI taxonomy): Eukaryota > Metazoa > Chordata > Mammalia > Chiroptera > Vespertilionidae > Myotis > Myotis brandtii. Next base: position 7,857,355 of record NW_005365371.1, on the reverse strand, counting down.
ATTCTATTCATCATGGGGAGAAAGTAAAAATAATCTTGGAAAATCAGCTTCTAATTATACTAAGGAATACAGTAGAACTTTTTCAACTTCTTAGCACAACATTGTTGAAGGCATTCAGCTCATTTCACCAGGATGGCTTCCCTCTCCCTTAGGATCTGGTAGAAGGGAAAGAATGCTGTGTTCTATACCTAGGCCAAAGCTATTCAAAGACAATATAATGCAAGGCAGCTAGGTAATTTTAACTTTTCTAGCATTCACGTTTAAGAAATGAAAATAAATGGTTGAAATTATTTTGTCAATATATTTTATGTAACCTAATAGACCCCAAATGTATAATTGACATAAAATGTATTAGATATATTTTATATTTTTATGTTAAGTCCTCAAAATCCACTGTGCACTTTACAATTACAACATATCTCAAGTGTTCAAAAGCCACATTAGCTATGACTACCATATCAGACAGCACAGCTCTGGAGGGGTTCACACCGTGATAGACGTATTTCTCCAAACAGCAACTAAGTGCCTGCTACACAAAGCAATAACGATATCAGTGACTCGTATTGTGAATTCTCAGAATAAAAAGGTAGAGATGACCAAAGACCATATATGTTCTCAAAAGTACATGTTAATGGAAGATGCAAGATAAAAATTACATCCTAAGCCTACTGCCTGCCTGCCTCCTTTCCTTGCATCCTTACACTGGCCATTCCTTCCACAAACACTCTGGCCTTGGTATGGTGCCAAGAAATACACTTGTGAACAAGACAGTTTGGGTCAGTGTCTTGGTGAAGTTGACCCTGTAATGGGAAAGAGAGGTCTTAATTAAATAATTCTATAATTATTTTTTTTTCTTTTTTTATTGCTTAAAGTATTACAAAGGGTATTACATATGTGTCCTTTTTTCCCCCGCCCTTGATCTATAATTAATTAATTACAAATATGGAAGTGCTCTGAAGAGTCCTAGCTGCTATGAAGGATAAAGGATGGACCTTACTTAGTCTCAAGGGAGTTGCTGTGGATTGAATGTTTATATCCTCCCCAAATTCATATGTTGCAATCTTAACCTCCAAAGTTAAGCAGATGGAACATTTGGTAGCTGATTAGGCTCTGCTGTCATGAATTGTATTAATGTCCTCATAATAGAGATTCCAGAGAAATCCCTCTCCCCATTCAACCTTGTGAGTTCACAGCTGGAAATGGCTATCAATGAGGAGTCAGGCCCTCACCAGATATCGAATCTATGGACACCCTGATCTTGGATTTCTCAGCCTCCCAGAAATAAATGTGTGTTGTTTATAAGCCAATCAGTTTGTGGTATTTCTATTACAGCAGCCAGAATGGATTAAGACAAGAGTCAACAATGTGCCCCATTGGGACATAACACTGAAGACGAATCCCAAAAATAAAAAATAAAAGAATTAGCTTGAGGGAGCAGGAAGGTGAGAGAAAATGTAGGAAGTAGAAGTAATCGAAGTCCATACAAGGGCAGCAGTATAAAAGAAAAGGTTCAAGGACAGAAAAAACTTTAATAAATTTAAACAACTGAAAGTGTGGCTACAGGTTAGAGACTAAGAGTATGGAATGTGGTTCCAGGTGAGTCAGGAGTGTTGAGACCATGTTGAAAGAAGCAGTCAGAAAGCACAGTCATGTGGGAAACTCTGGACTGAATAAAACAGAAGGTATATAGGACAATGGAAAAGGAATTTTAGGGTACACTTTTTATTGTACTGTCCCATCAATTAATCACTGATACAGTGGTTCATCTATACCCAGGATGGCCACCCCTTTCCTATATATGTCAATGGAACAACATTTAAATACATAGCTGTAAAAACATGAACAGCACTGTACAAATCTAGTCCTTGATTTTATGTATGTTTTGTCCAAGAATAATAGCTTTTTTTCTTACCAATTACTAGTGTTATCTTCCTCTCTATTGCCTGTAGCAATAAAAGATGTATTGCTATAAAAAATAAAAAAAAAAGCTCAAAGTCGCTCAAAGAAAGCTGCTAGCTTGCCTAAGCAATGGAATTATTCCTTTCTCCTTTGCTATTATGAACGTAGAGCAAATAACCAACCCAAATAAATTATAATTATGTAACAGCTATAATTTATAATTATATAATGTTTATCAATGAACTTCCCAACTGCATTAATCCAATATATGCAATTATAAAATCTGGATTATAAAAATGACCATACAGAAGAGATACCTACATTTTAAACTTTTAGCTTTTGCACAGAGTAATGAAAATACATAGAAAAGTTTGAAGCAAGAAGATGATACAATCTAACTCATTTTTAAAAATATTTTTATTGATTTCAGAAAAGAAGGGAGAGAGACAGAGAGAGAGAGAGAGAGAGAGAGAGAGAGAAACATCAATAATGAGAGAGAATCATTGATCAACTGCCTTCTTCACACCCCACACTGGGGATCGAGCCTGCAATCCAGGCATGAGCTCTGACCGGGAATTGAGCTGTGACCTCCTAGTTCCTACATCAATGCTCAACCACTCATCAACACTGGCCGAATACATAGAAAAGTTTGAAGCAAGAAGATGATACAATCTAACTCATTTTTAAAAATATTTTTATTGATTTCAGAAAAGAAGGGAGAGAGACAGAGAGAGAGAGAGAGAGAGAGAGAGAAACATCAATAATGAGAAAGAATCATTGATCAACTGCCTTCTTCATGCCCCACACTGGGGATTGAGCCTGCAATCCAGGCATGAGCTCTGACTGGGAATCGAACTGTGACCTCCTAGTTCCTACATCAACGCTCAACCACTGAGCAACACTGGCCAAACCTAACTCATATTTTAAAAGTTCAAGAATGGATAGAAGACTAGGTAGGGAGATGAGTTAGAAAGTAACAACAGTAGATCAATCAAGAGATAGCCAATTTGGATTACAGTGTTCTGGAAACAGAAAGTAGTTTGGGATGTAGAATTGTCTTGATTTTGTTATTAATTTCATGTGGGCAGAGAAGGAGATGCACAAGGACAGCAAAATAGAAAGTTCAAGTAAGAAAATAGAATAGACCTTAATGCACATATCTCCCCCCCTCTTCAAATAACATAAACTTCCCAACATGACATGAAAGGTAAAACCAAGAGTTTATACTTCTTGACCTAATGAAGATCCCTCTCTGCTTGTGAGCTACATGGAGCTCAGGATGCCTCTGCAACATATTAGAGTGGCAATGGAGAGCTGTACATGTCAGCCTATATCCTATACTCTTTGCACTGGTCAGATGCTGGTGTGAAAGTAAAGCAAAGGGTGAACAGGCAGTCTTAAAAGTGGTCATTTTCACCCATCTTTGGACCCAGATAAGCCTCTGTGGTCAGACCTTACTTAACGAGTCAAGGATGAATCCAAGGTTTTGGTTTAAGCAAGCTAGATATCGATGCCATTATTTGTTAAGAAGAACATTAACAGAAGAATAGATTTGAGAGTAAATCCTCAAATTCAGGTTGGGACATTTTCAACTTGAGGAACAGAGTGGAAGTTGGATATACAGATTTAAAGCTCAGATAGGAGCCTTTACAAAGGCAGTCTTAAAAGTGGTCATTTTCACCCATCTTTGGACCCAGATAAGCCTCTGTGGTCAGACCTTACTTAATGAGTCAAGGATGAGTCCAAGGTTTTGGTTTAGCAAGATAGATATCGATGCCATTATTTGTTAAGAGGAACATTAACAGAAGAATAGATTTGGGAGTAAATCCTCAAATTCAAGTTGGGAAATTTTCAATTTGAGGAACAGAGTGGAAGTTGGATATATAGATTTAAAGCTCAGATAGGAGCCTTTACAAAAGATATACAAGTGGCAATAGTTGACTTTTGAGAAGTAAATCCATGAGAGTACATTGTGTTTATGTCCCAGGACTGAGCCTTGAGAATCTCCAATGATGGAATAAAAGAGGATAAGTTAATTAAGGAGGAAAGGAAAATCCAGAAAGATGAGCAAAAACAATATTTCAAAAGGCTGGATGGGCCAGCAGTGTTGAGTGCTACCAAGAGATCACAAAAATGAGGAATGGACAACATCCACTAGATGTAGTAAAGTAAAGGTCATTAGTAACTGTGGCAAGAACAGTATTGCTAGTGCTGAGTATAAACGCCAGATTAGAAAGATATAAGGTCTGAGTGATACCTGCAGAATAGTTGACAGTAAATAGAGAGGATTTTAAGTTTGAACATGAATTAAAAAGAAAAGTTGCCCATCTGGTGTGTCTCAGCAGTTGAGCATCGACCTATGAACCAGGAGGTCATGGTTCAATTCCCAGTCAGGGCAAATGCCTGCATTGTGGGCTGGATACCCAATGTGGGGCTTGCAAGAAGCAGCTGATCAATGATTCTCTCTCATCATTGATGTTTCTATCTCTCTCCCCCTCTCTAAAATCAATAAAAATATATTTTAAAAAAACAACACTGAAAAATGACTGAATATAGTGATAAGGTTGTTTGATTGAGAAAGATTTAAGCCTGTTTCTAACTTTGCATCTGGTAGATTCCTTGTCTCCAGGATGGATAAAAAGGGGGAGGGATTAAGATGTACAAATTGACAGTTATAAAAATAGTTGCAGGATGTAAAGTACAACATAGGGAAAATAGTCAATAATCCTATATAATAAAAGCCTAATATGCAAATTGACCCCTCGACCAGGAGTTTGACTGGGAGTTCGACTGCTCCCTACTACGTGCACTGACCACCAGGGGGCGGCACAGAACATGACGGGCGTTGGCGACGTGGTGATGGCAGTGGCCAGCAGTGGAGGTGCTGCTGGCCCTGATGGAGCCCAATGAGAGCAGGACCGCGGCGGGATGGTGGAGCAGGTGAGCAGGCGGCACCAAGCCAAGGTGGGTGCAAGTGGGGCCCAATCGCCCCACCAATTGTCCCGCAGAGGGCAACCAGCAGCAGCATCGGGGGGCGGGGCCGCTGCCTGGATCCCAGGTGCTGAGGGAGCCGGGCAAGGGCCCGATGACTTAGGTGGAGGGGGACACATGGGGGCCCGAGGTCCCAGGTGCTGCCCAGGGCCCAGAGGTCAGCTGGGACCTGCCCTTCCACGCCAGATGCTTGTGCTTTGATCACAGGCCAGACCTAGGGACTGCACCTATGCACAAATTTCATGCACTGGGCCTCTAGTATTGTAATAATTACGTATGGTGCCAGATGGGTACTACAATTATCAGGGTGATCACTTCTTAAGTTATATAAATATCTCAACACCAAAGAATTAAAAACTATTTTTTTAAATGTAAAAAGAAAGATTTGAGCCTCTAAAATTGAAAACAACAAGAATCCACGAGAGAGGAGTTAAGATAAAGTGCACTTCCTATGAAAGTGGAAGAGGATGAAATTTAGAACACAGATTAGTCTCAGCTAGGGAAAACAACAAGAATCCACGAGAGAGGAGTTAAGATAATGTGAACTTCCTATGAAAGTGGAAGGGGATGAAGATTAGTCTCAGCTAGTAGGAAAAGATAAAGTAGGTGTTTATTTGCTTATTCAGATATAAAAGTATGGAGGAGCTCCCAAAGATGGTGGCTCCTCTTTATAGCAGGTAATTCTCAAGATTTCCAATACATATCTGAGAATGCTGGGGAAACACACACACACACACACACACACACACACACACACACACAGTCTGAGTAATGACTTCCTCACTTAGTCACCACAAATGTCCCATTGCCAAGTTCCAGGGGTGTCATTCAGAGCACCATCTGCACAGATAAACCGGAAGACCAATTAGCTGTGTATCCCTATGTCAGGCTAGAAGAGTTTTAATGTCAGGAGAACTAACACTGTCATTTTGGGCAAGTCACTTAGATTCTTTGCTTTATAATGTATTCATCTGTATAGAGTAGCAATACATGATAGAAGATAGATTTATTGATTCAAGAAGAATATATAAGAATTTTTTTTCAGAAAGCATGTGCGAAGACACAGATGTGAATGGGCTTGTCATGTTTAACAAATTTCACTGTGTCTGTGGCAATGAGTTCCTATAAGGTCCCGAGCACTATGTACTAAGATTGTGTGTAAATTATCAAATATATCATGACCACTGAGCACCTTCTGTTACTATTTGTTTTTATAATATGGCATAGTAATAACATATCCTACATTTATGCAGATATTTTCTAATATAAGTTTTATAGAGATTAGAATATTAAGGACATATATGTATCTTATATGCTCCATGAGATAGACCTTTAAGGTAGATATTTGCAAGGCTCAGAGCCTGCAATCTGAGCTTGTGCCTTGACCGAGAGTCTAACGCTGACCTCCTGATTCATATATCCATGCTCAACCACTGAGCCACAGCCAGCTGGGCATATTCACCTTTCTGAGCCTCAGCTATCTAATATTTGCAGGGCTCAGAGCAAGAAACCCATATGCCATATGTCTGATATTTAAATTTATAAATCAAGGTAACAAACTATTTAATAAAACATGTTTGGTTTTGCTACCTGAAAATTATACCTTCCTAGTGAACCCAAGGTCAAACTTAAATTTCTCAGAACATTTTGCCAAAAAGAGCAGTACTGAGAAACCTTGTACCCAGCTCATAGCTCACACCTCATCTTCCCACCCCAGGCTCTAGCCAACCCACACTGACAGGGGCCTGACATAGATTCACGTGTACACAGGAGCCTCCATGTCCAAGTACCATCCACACCCCCTGTAGCCTTGGTGACCCTTCAAGTTTATGGGTACACCTCCTGCAGTGCAATTTTCCCTGAAAAAAAGGCCCACACAGCTCCTGACAAGAGCTCAGTGCAGGTGGGTGAGAATTCTAGGGTTTCCAGATAGTGTAGAATGAAGAAGCATGGGCTCCAGGTGAATATGAACCCCTTGACCCCCCTGCTCCATGGAGGAAGTTCAGAGCAGAGATCAGGACATAGGCCTCTGTCTAAGAATTAGAAGACTCATTAGTATACTTATTTGATTATTTTAACATTAAGATAACTGAGGCACAGAAAGGTGAATGTGTCCAGCTGGCTGTGGCTCAGTGGTTGAGCATGGACCTATGAATCAGGAGGTCAGCGTTTGATTCCCGGTCAAGGCACATGCCCGGATTGCAGGCTCTATACTCAGTGTGGGGCATGCAACAGGAAGCCAATCAATGATTCTCTCTCATCATTAATGTTTCTATCTCTCTTTCCCTCTCCCTCCTCTCTGAAATCAATAAAAAATATTTTTTTAAAAAGAAAGAAAGGTGAAGTAATTAATTGTAATTAACTGTTACTTAGCCCAATTACTAGTACATCATAAGCTTTCAGTATGGGATGAATAAATGAAGAAGACCTTTATTTGTTCAGACATTGTCTGAACATGAACCTAGTTACCTCCTCTCCAGAACTAATTCTACAGTTCCAATCTGACTTAAATACATATTACTATCTGGGTTTTTCATGGATCTGTATATTTTTTGATAGTTCATTTACTCACACATTTGTTAGTGTGTAAGTATATATATGCATTGCAGATTCAAACAATATTCTAGCTGCAGTGTATCTCAGGAACATATCTAAAATACGATTTGTCAAAATTACTGCTAGTGTCCCATTTCATTATTTCATTTTTCTCTACACAAATTTCATCTGCCATAAGTTCTGACTAATTTACGACTCAGGGATGCAATGCTTATACATCTCACCCTCCAAAACAACATTCAAATCTTATCAAAAATTATTTTTCTCAGCCTAGCCAGTGTTGCTCAGAGGTTAAGCATCGACCCATGAACCAAAAGGTCCCCAGTATGCCAGTGTTGCTCAGAGGTTAAGCATCGACCCATGAACTAAAAGGACCCCAGTATAATTCCTGGTCAGGGCACATGCCTGGGTTGCAGGCTCGATCCCAAGTGGAGGGCATGCAGGAGGCAACTGATCCATGTCTCTCCCTCTCATCAATGTTTCTATCTCCCTATCCCACTTCCTACCTCTCTCTAAAATCAATAAAACATATTTTTAAAAATTACTTTTCTCATTTTCTTAAATTTATTATAGACAAAAATTGATGATTTATTGATTATCAAGCCCTATGATCCACTGAAATCCAGAAGAATAAAAGTGAATGTGAAAGTTAAAAAAGGCTCTGATATAATCATTATGAGAGTGATTTATATAATTTTTCTTTTTATATTTCTACATACATGACAATGTATGAACAGAAACCATGAAGTACTAGTATGTAAAGAACACAAATTGAAAATGGCCAGTTGGGTAAGTGCAGAAATAAAACCATTTCTGATCTACCCAATAAAGACGCTACTGGGAGAGACAACCTTGTGTAGTGGAAAGAGCATTGGAATTAGAGTCAAACCCTGGGAGACAAAAAAAAAGAACCTAAATAGAACCAAACACTTAATTATACTTCAGGTACAGGGCTAGTGCCTTCATAAACTTTATTGTCTTCCATACGGTTGACATATGCTCTGGTATCTCTAAATACTGCAGATGCTCATAGTAGCTAATTATAGGACATCACAGAATTCTGTAACAATAATATGAATAACAATGAAATGAATATGAAAAAGAGCAATTGCTAGCAAGAATCTGCTCTGTGTTTCAGAAAGAAAGTGTTTCTGTCTCAGATGTGGGATGACTGCACTGCAAATCCAAGGATTGTAATCAGATATCATTATTACTAGTGAATCTGAATGTGCCCTGGCAGGCCTGCCCGCGGGAAAGCCCTACAGAGGAGCTGGTTAATATTTCATGATGATATATCAGAGGAGGATCTCCAATGACACCTCACAGTTGGCCCTTTTGTGATTTCACAGAACAGATGTGACAAGTGTAAGACCATTAGGAGTCACTCAGAAACTTAGAATTTTAAGATTCAAATGAACTGGAAGAAAGTATGTCTAGCCATATTTTTAGGTGATTAGACATCCAAGAATGTCTTTTTTTATTATTTGGAGAAGGAAAATGGCTTATTAATAAACAAATTCACAAAACCAAGTTCTACTTAAATGATCTTTCATAATTTTTAAATAGATTTTATTTTATGATTTACTTCATTCTTTCAATAAATTAGGAGAGTTATTTTCAGTACGTAGAGTAACAAAACAGAAATTGCATGACTCATTTTATGTAATTGAAAGTGCCTAAAACTTAAGTGCTTATGAAAATAAGCAAAGAGAAAAACAGTCCAAATCACTGTAATAGAATTTCAACTACAAAAAAAATGAATTATTTTAGAGGGTATCAGAATATATGGTACATTTTATTTAAAATGCGTGAAGTTGCCCAGCTGGTGTAGCTCATGAACCAAGAGGTCACCAGTTAGATTCCCAGATTGTGGGCTGGATCCCTAATAGGGAACATGCAGGAGACAGCGATAATTGATGTTTCTGTTTCTCTATTCCTCTCCCTTCCTCTTTCTCTCTCTAAAATCAATAAAAACATATTTAAAAATAAAAAAACCAATATGTGAAGTTATAGAAATTGACATATATTAGATAATTTTCTAACGAAATATAATGCAAGGTCAGATATACCAGGTGTTATGAGGACTATAATTGGAAATCATGCACTAATTCAATTCAGTCTATAAAGGGAGAGATATGACATACAAACACATAATTTCAATACAGTGATAAGGAATAAGTGTTGGAATGAACCTATGAATTTTAATTAAAAACATCATAAATGTCTTTATATTTTTCAGATATTTCACATTTTTTAAAGCAGCTTGCTATATGTTGTCAGACTGAAATACTATATTAATAAGTACTCAAGTTTGGAAAATGTATTTTAAAATATTCAGTTTTCTTAAAATGAAATGTGAGAAAAAAAAAGAAAAACAGAATGAGCTAAAACTTTTACTCATATCTTAGGAAATATAAAGCAGTGTCAAACTTTTGTCAATTATTTCCTGATACTGATGTCTGTGATACCTGATTATTAAAAAAGGAGAAGAAAGAAGAGGAGGAGGATGAGGAGGAGGAGGAGGAGGATTGAGGAGGAGGAGGAGGAGGAGGAGGAGGAGGAGGAGAAGACAAAGACAACCAACAAAAAAAGAAGAAATAATCTTATAATGAAACATAATTGAATGACTAATAAAAGGGGAAAAACTGAATTTAACATCTATTCCACACTTTTCTGAGGTCTGGGACCATCTGACTGAGCAATTCTTCAAGGTGAAGGTTGGGAACTGCTTACATATACTCTAATGCTATACCTTCAGCATGAGAACTTCCTCTTTCTTAATCCTAGATTTTAAAAAGGAAACTAGGCTTTCTGAGTGCTTAATGTTTAATTGACTTCACAAAGTGGAAAAAAAAACACACAAACAAAAGCGCTGGGACATGCAACTGTACAGTTTCCCATCTCTATTCCTTTGTTCATGTGCTTACCGCCCACATTTACTCCTATTGAAATCCTTCTCATATCCCTGGACTGGCTCTAATGCGGTGCTCAGTGCGGGGGCTGTGGATAAATGCACTAACTCAGAGAGGAGGATAAAGAGATTGATAGAACAAGATCTCAGGAAGTCATAGCCACTGTTAAGCCATTTAAAGGTGCTTTTGTAAGCAATTAGGAAGCTATAAATGTATTTTTGTGGAACTAACATAATATTAAATATGTTTTTGAAAATGTCTGTGTAAGAAATGATCAGGGATTCTAGAAAAGGGAGGTTGAGACACTAGGTGGGAGATTACAACATTCCAGGTTGTCACAAGAAACCCCTAAATCTTGGCAGTGAAAGTAGGGATGGAAAAAGGATAATATGAAACTAAGATTTCTGATTTTCAGTTTATGTGATGTTAGTGACTATACCTAATTCATCTTCTATTCCTTATAGTTCCCAGAAAGTCCTCAGTTAGAGCCTGATGAATAAATGAAGAAATAAAACTTTGCAGAGGTCAAATCAATGAGGTACATGACTGAATATGATGGATAGGGCTTGCATGAACACCAAAAGGACAATAAGAACTACTATCTCCAGACTAGTAAAGTAGTATATCTCCCCATTATATTACTGCACAGACTATACCTGTGAAACTGTGAACAAAGATGTACTCAAAACTCTTAAAATTAAGTACAATAAGACCTTTGAGCATATAGTTTACATTCTGTTGACATCTACCTGTGAAAGTGCCTCAATCAATCTAGATGAGTCTAGAGACAGTGGTTGGCAAACTCATTAGTCAACAGAGCCAAATATCAACAGTACAACGATTGAAATTTCTTTTGAGAGCCAAATTTTTTAAACTTAAACTATATAGGTAGGTACATTGTTATTAACTGAATTAGGGTACTCCTAAGGCTTAGGAAGAGCCACACTAAGGGGGCCAAAGAGCCGCATGTGGCTCGAGAGCCGCAGTTTGCCGACCACAGCCCTAGCATACCACTGGTCATGTGGTTTGGTTTAGACCTCCTGACCTTTTCCTCTCTAAAGATAACATCTAGGCTTCAATTGTAGTTCAACTCCAGGCCCAGAAAAGCAGAAAAACCAGACAAGTAACACAGTGGCTGCCTCGGGATCTATTACATTGACTAATGGCACCAACCAGTCAGTGGAGACCATGACCCTAAAAGAGCACACCTGGAAAGCTGATGAATGTTCTATTAAGACCCTCCCCTGAGAACTCCCCTAAGATTTTCACCTGCACGAAAGAGATAAATATGCTCAGGACAAAGAATCCAGTGTGTGCTCTCCCTCCAAGGAGCATACCTTTGCCATTCCCCCACAGGCACGTATCCCCCAACCTCGAAGGGACCCCATGAGACTTGCAACCAGGGGAACAATGGGCAGCGGCAGCTTGTCCCGGGCTAACCCCCTGAACTTGTCTCCAAAGTCCCCTTTTCTCTGACTTCTCAGTGAGTCAAAGCAGTCCAGCCTAGGCTTCTCTGTTGCTTCTTCTATGCCCTTCCTTGTCTCACAGTCCTAAGTACATTTTTGCTGCCATCATGGGCATAATACCCTTTTGCTCAATGTGTGTAGCCCTTCTCTTTGGATATCCCCATCTCCCATCCCATTTTCCTTAAATAAATTTAATCTTCTTTTTAAAAAAAAGAATCACATAAAATTAAAAATTGCAATTAGTAAAATCTTTTCTGAGAGGTATATGGTGCTAAGAGAACCTGTATGGGAGCTGGGGGAGGGGAGGTGAAGTTTGATTTAGTCAAGGTTGTTTAGGCTGGAATCTGAAGGCTGACTTGGAAGGAATTATTTAGATTCCAGGGATGAGAGCTTGGCATGGCTAGAATGGGGCACTGGAAGACGACTGAGTGTGGAGTAGAGTGTGAGTATGGGGAGAGGTAGGCAAAAATTTAGGTTAGGGTTTGAGGCTTAAGGCAAAGTGAATTGGTGGTGGTGGAGAAGAGCACTATTTAAGGAGTAAAATGTGCAGGACAATGATCTATTGGATGAAACATGAATGCCAGGGAGTTGGCAATTTCGGCCTTTACGTTTGAGGTTGGTGGGGGATGCAGTTATAGATCTCAGGAGCACTGAAGGAGCACCCCTGAGGAAATTAACTAAAAATGGAACAACCAATCAAAGCGTAATATGCTAATAATACGCTAAGGCTGCTCAACTGCTCGCTATGATGTGCACTGACCACCAGGGGGCAGATGCTCTGACCGGTAGGTTAGCTTGCTGCTGGGGTCCAGCCGATCAGGACTGAGCCAGATGGGCTGGACTGGACCTGGAGCCCTCCCACGGTACCTCCCCGGTTGCTGCTGGGGTCCAGCTGATCAGGACTGAGCCAGATGGGCCGGACTGGACCTGGAACCCTCCCACGGTCCCTCCCCAGCCCGATCGTGCACCAGTGGGGTCCCTCAGCCTGGCCTGTGCCCTCTCGCAATCTGGGACCCCCTCGGGGGATGTCAGAGAGCCAGTTTCAGCCCAATCCTGCAGGCCAGTCCCCTTGGGAGGGCACCAGATGCAGGGCTCATGGCTAGCGAGCACTGCTACACCAGCATGAGCCTCTCCCAATCAGGACTGATTGGGCGCGAGCCCACCGCAGGCACACTGGAGACGGGATGAGTGGGAGCGGCAGGTAGTAGTTGCAGGCGGTGTTGGACTGCGGGTTTCAGCCCCATCCCTGCAGGCTACCCAGAGGGACGCCAACAGTTCACAAATTTGTGCACCGGACCTCTAGTACTGTATATAAGAAGATAACTCTAGTGATAGATGTTCATAGAGCATCTACGTTATTTTTGGTGAAATAACATGATCAGTGCTTTAAAAGATAAAACTGAATTTCCCCCTATGTATATTGTCACATATTGCACAAATAAAAAATGGAAAAAACTAAAGATGAGAAAGGTTGAATACCAATAATACCCATAAGAACAGATACATTGGTGAAATAACATGATCAGTGCTTTAAAAGATAAAACTGAATTTCCCCCTATGTATATTGTCACCATATTGCACAAATAAAAAATGGGAAAAACTAAAGATGAGAAAGGTGGAATACCAATAATACCCATAAGAACAGATACTATACAAGAATGAAACTCACAGAAACCCTAAAATCACATTTTAGGCAATATTTTTATTATATTGCTCCTTTCTAAATCTTGTGATTTTATCATTATTGGGCACAATTAAACTTCAGCAACTGTCCATAATATAAATGTAATGACTCCTAAGAGTATGATAAGAGTAATATTCAGTATCTTCCTTTATTGATAATGTATTGGTGGAAAATATGTCAATAAGGTGTATACAAAGGTCTACTACCAAGGTCTGGGAAATCTAAACACCTGATAATTAAGGCATGACTTTCCTCTGTACTATTAATCCAATTCTTATGGCGCCCTATAGCATACCAGATTTCCACTGTTTAATTTAAAATTGTTGTGAAACACATTTTATATTAGCTATCCAAAAATAATACTTCAACTTTCACTCAATATCACATGATTCCTTTTGCTGTCTATTCTGTATTGCTATGTTATCTTGAAGCTGCAATAGTAAATAAACAGAACAGAATATGGCTCCACCCTCTTATTAAATCACTTCAGTGCTGAAGTTCAAACTTATGTAATAGTCTACTTTGAATGCACAATGAAATGCTAAAAACTAAATAATACAAGGAAAATTTAGAAATACAGTCCATTTGTGTTCAATTAGATTAAAGGATCTAAGAACAAACAAGAAATATAGGAGAGAGAAGTTAAACAAAAGTATATTTGTTAATTTTTTTGCTATTCCATTTCATATACTTGTCAAATCTTCTAGAATTTCATATCCAACATATTATTATGCTATCTTATTATATCCGGCATACAGATATCTTAAAATCCAACCACTTTCCCTCTACAAGTTTTAATACCAGAAATATACATCAAGAATGATAAAGCTTAAAGAAATCTCAGAAACCATCTGATATTTATTCTGAAAATGAGAAAATTACACTGAAGGGACTTCCCCAAGGTCAAAAAGACTCTGCCTTCAAGTCCAATGTTATTTCTATAACACTATTACCTGAGACTGAATCAAAGGCCTTGTTTGTTCATATTTTCTCAAGAAAAAGGCTAGGTTTCAAAGCAAGCGATAGAATAAACACAGAGGACTGTAGCATACACCGAAGACTTACTTAAAGGTGCTATCAATAGCTTTCCGAGTACGAGAAGAGGAAAGAAGAAAAGCCAATGAGGTAATAAAGAGTTGACAGGAAAAAAAGCTTTTTCATTAGACCCAATCAATACTGTATTCCCCTATCACTTGGAGCTTTACCAAGGAAAGTAAAACCAGAGTGAATATGTTCCCTCAAGGGTATTTAATACTAAAATGACTTGTTGGTTTCAACTGTAAATGTAAGGACCAGGCATGGTTGAATTTGAAATCAATGGCAAAGGTTATTTATCATTAACCCAATGTTAAGAAACCAAAGCCATTCAAAATAGAAATGGGCCCTTTCTCACATTGGTACACCACTCACTTTCCCTGGGTTTCTGGGGTAAAGACATCAATTAATATAAAGATGATCCCTCTTTGAGCATTCCTATAGAGCATTCCCTTTATAAGTAGTAACTCTGCTGAGAAAGAGAAAAGTATACTGAATGAAACAGGGCTTGCAAGTGGAAGTTAGGTTGGGGAGGAAAGGAAGGCATGAGATTCTATTTATCTACTGGCTATATGTCAAATGAAATGGATTTATGATATTTTGGTACTTTAATATCAAATGAAAGTAAATGAATATTAGCCTCATACACTAATTCCTTTTCTTGCTCAGCATGTTCATATTTGGGCAGAAATTCCCTGGGAGCTTGACTAGTACTGATGCCGTGGGCAGAATTCATTTCATTTTAAAGAGCTATTTCTGACCACCTACTATGTAGAAAGCATGGAAATGATAGAATCCTTTTCCTCCGGGAACTCACACTCCAAAGGCAGAGACATGCACTTATACACTAATTACAACACAAAACAGACTGAACTGCAGAGAATATGGTTACAAAGCCAAATGGAGCCTGGGGCAGGCAGTGATTCATTCTACTTGGGAGGATCTGAGAAGATCTGGCAGAAGAGACTGGAGTTGAGCTGGGCTTCGAACAATGCGCAGGCAGGACTGCAGCAGGGTGATTAAATGAGGGGCTGTGTCTGGGTAAGTAAAACTAGGTGTGGAGGTTAAGGGCATTCCTGGTGGAAACAACTGCAAACTAAAGGAAGTGAAATGGAGAGATGCAGTAAATGTCCTATGAATGTCAACAAGGCTGGGGTTGGCTAGAGCTTTGGTTAGAGAAGGGGTGGAGGAAAAAAAATCTTCATTGTGCAGCCTATTCATGTTGATAATATATCTTAAAACAGTCTGCTCCCAGCCAGGCCTTAAATCCATACATGTATTTTTAAAAGACAGACTGTGGCTAATTTTTTTAAACAAAGGAATTATTGTTTTTCTTAAAATATAGACATTAAAAGAGAAACTTTCCAAGAGAACACAGCAAAACTACAACTTGGGACATAGTAAAACAAATCTGGCCAGAGGTAGCAAATCTTAATTATATACTGCCCCACAGGAAAAAAACAGGGACTTCCTCATTATTGCTGTATCCTGTTCCCAAGCACACGACAAACAAATATTTGATAAATGTCTGGCAATATAACTTGACTACAGATATTTAAAGGGGACTACTCACATTTCAATTGCTCAAGACCAAAAATGGATGAATAGATCTTGCTACCAGCATCTCACAATGTCCCACGAGAGACAGCTGTGGTGTAGCAGTAAGGCATTGGCTTATGCTGAGTTCCAGTGATTGCTCTCCTTTCCCAGTGGGATAACGTAACTTACACCTTGGAAGTCTCAGTTCCTCAGTTCCCCCTCCAGAAGGTAAGTGATTATAATGAGCCTTGAGTTTTCCAATTCAAACCCACCACACGTTAAGTTGTATATCCCACTCGGTGGACCTTTCAAGGCTGAGGTCACAGATATTCATTCTCAAGTGCATATATGCAATGGCATGAGGCAAAGTCTTAAAGTGCCAATTCTAACAGGAATTTTTAATAAAAATTGTGGGCATTGTCTGCATTCAAATAATGAATCAAGGAGCATGAAGCTTGCTGCTCTCCAGCCTCACCAGCCTCCCCCACCAGCTCCATGGAAACAAGCTTCAGACTGAAAGTGGTTGCCGAGCTTGAGAAAGAGAGTGGGCAGGAGTGTGGTTTAGGTGCAAGTAACAAGAAGGCCAAGGAACCTCCATATTTTTTAAATATATATTTTTTATTATTGATTTCAAAGAGGAAGGGAGAGGATAAGAGAGATAGAAACATCAATGATGACAGAGAATCATTGATCAGCTGCCTCCGGCACACCCCACACTGGGGATCGAGCCTAAAACCCAGGCATGTGCCCTGACCAGAATTAAACTGTGACCTCCTGGTTCATAAGTTGAGCCACACCGGCCAGTTGGAATCTCCAACTTCAGGTTCCCAACCAAGACAGTGGTCCCATTAACAGAACCATATGAATGGAAGCCCAATAGTAACCCAGAAATGCAGCTTATGAACACCTCAAAGAAGGGAATTTTTTGTAAACACTAGGAAAAGCATTATTTTAAAGTGACTCTCTTCTTTGGTGCTGCTTTCCTCGTGACCTGTAGGTAAAGCGAGAGGAGTATGCAGACCTCTCAGGATACCATAGCTGCAGAATGTGGAGGCAGCCCAGCCAAGATGCTGCCAATTACTTGACTGAGCAAAAGCTGTAGAGGATAATGGTTCAGCCCTGGGACCTGTTGGGGAAAGACAGGTTCAGCAAGGAGGCAAACAGGAACTCTCTCTACTGTTCCAGAAGAGAAGGTAAATCTTCTCCAAGCTCCAATGGGATATCTCACAGAAAGAGGACTGTAGAGGAAACGTGTTTCTTCAATGTAACTTCCTTTCCTAAAATTCTGAGCTTCTGGACCATCACCTCTTATACTAATTGCCCACCTCCTCATGGCTATGCTCCTGTTGCAAAAAATCCATGGCAGTCTTCCTTTAAAGCAATAAAACATGACAACACCACAGCTTTAACTCTCTCCATAGTAACTTACATTTCCTTGGAATTGGAGATTTTTCTTATTTGCCATCAGTTTATATTAATTTCTCATACACTAACCAACCTTTTTTTCTGTTCTAGCCTCTTAAGGTGATTTTGGGTGGCTATCCTTTCTTAAAGTCTTCTCCCCAACATAACATCACAAGTGGAATGAATATTATGTGGACAACTCATCTAGAGCTATTTATCTCAAAACAGAATCTGACACTTATTCCAACCAGAAAATTTGAATATGGTTCCCTGCTTTGAGTACTTATTTAAATTTTAACCCAGGTTTTTAATTATTTGAGGGGTATTAGCTGATTGTAGGGCACTGTGAAGGAAATCAGGGTCATCTTTTGAATTCCCAAATTAAAATATAACATTTATATCACTAGTAAAAATAACAATATATATTCTAGACATTATTAGTTATTTTCCTTGTATAATAACTTGAACAATCTCATAGTTTTTCTCTCCTGAATCTCTTTGACACTTTGTTTTAATCCCTTTTTATTTTAGGCTTAAAAATGTCTAAAACACTAAAGCATGTTGGATTTAATTACTAATCCTTGAAGAAGAGAATAGACCTAAATTAAGGTCAAAAGAAATAAGACTGATATATTAGACAAAGACATGTTTAATAGTACATTGCAGGTCATTAAACCATGGAATACAATTGGGAACACCCTAAACAGCAGACTTGGAAAAAATGTTATACTTCCTTTGTAAGTAGGAAGCAGGAAGCAGGTGAGTATTTCATGTCTCTCGTCATGAGTGTGTCTCCTGGGAGAGGGGGCTATTTTATTGACTTTTCATGCTAAGAAGGCCCTTCGATATCCTTTAATATAGTTTTCCTGTTTTTCATAGAAAGAAACTGAGGTCCATTTTCCAGTGCTGGCACAGTATAAAAACAAGCAGATTAGGAAAAACAAGCCTGAGTTCAAACCCAGAATCTACTTTGAACTAGTCTTGTGAACTTGAGAAGCTCTTGGGAAGCTCCAGGCTTGCTAGACCTCAGCATTCTCACATGAAAACTGGAGACACTAACTTACTAGTAAGAATCCTCTTCCTCTTGCTGTAAAAGTATGATTCACTGAGTCGGCTTGTCATTTACTCATTTATTTACCAGTGATGGAGGACCTTCAGTGACACAAGCAGGATGCTAAGCACAGAGAATCTAGTGAGGAACAGGGCACAGGTCCTGTCCTTAGGAACCAGCATGATAGTTAGGAAGATGAGGCACACAGGCATATCACATGAAGAGGCTCAGGTTTTGGACACCATTAAACACTTGAAAGATTTAACAATAAGCAAAAGGAAGGAATCATCATTATAACTAAAATTGGTGTACACAGTTTCTAGGCCTCATGAATGTGTTCCTTGCATCATAAATAATTATTCCATTCATTAAAGGCATTAATAAATGGAATCATTATTTTTTATAATACATATTTTTATTGATTTCAGAGAGGAAGGGAGAGGGAGAGAGACAGAAACATTAATGATGAGAGAGAATCATTGAGAGGCTGCCACCTGCCCACCCCCTACTGGGGATCAAGCCAGCAATCTGAGCATGTGTCCTGATCTGGAATTGAACAGTGACCTCCTGGTTCAAGGGTCGATGCTCAACCATTGAGCCACACCAGCTGGGCAGAATCATTATTTTTGGTATAAGAGCTACAAGATATGAAATGCTATTTATGTCAATTATATCTTAATAAAAATTATAAGCCAATTAAATGTTAACTGTAATATCATGTTTTAATGAAACAAAATGTCTTATTTTCCAAAACAAGAAAAAAAATGAGTGAAAAGCAATTTATATGTTTGTAAATCTCTGACAATAGAAATCAACTAGATTCTCAAGTCTGCTTCTGTATTTAATCTCCTGCTATACTTTGTTTTGGTTTAAGTATGAAAATGTAACCTGATATATGGTTGAAAAAGGAGGAAAATTAGAATAGCCCTTTTAGATTGTGGATATATCATAGGGTCTCTGGAAATTCCAATAAATACTTAGAATGAGTAAAAAATAATAATTATTATTATTAAAAGTTATTATTATTAAAAGTTATTATGAAAATAGTTTTGACCTTGTGGACACACTGAAAGATTTGCAAGTTGCCCCCAGAACCTCTGTACCACACTTTGAGAACTGCTTACCCAGACTGATGCCCCCAAGCTTTTTGATTCCTTTGCTTTTATTAGGGCTCCCTTGCAATCCATTCTCCTCTCCAAAGCCATAGCATTTATTTAAAAATCAAAGTCACATTATATCATCCCCCTACTTCTAACTCTTCTCTGGATCCTAGATTAAAATTTGAAATCCCTCCAAAGGATTTTAAGCTCCTGCACAACTATGCCCTTGGCTATCTTTCCAACATCACCTGTGCCCCTTGCTCTCATTATTCAAGCTGTCCTTCAATTTCCTCAAAAGCACTGAACTCTTTCTCACCTTGATCTTCATGCAAGTTGTTCTCTCTGCCTTGAACATTCTTCCATCCTCTTTGCTTGCATCATCCTTCAGAACTCAGTTTAAATAATTTCCTCATGTGATTGATAAGAAGTATATATAGATTTGGTCTTCATCCCTGTTTCTGGCACTGAGTTCCTAAAACCCTTGGAATTTCCTAAGTGTTGACAGTGGTAGGATGTCTTTATTATATTAATTAGGTGATTTTTGGACCAAAACTACGGATAGGGGCTAGTTGCCAGGAGAACCAACCAACTGATGAAAAGGTTGGAACTTCAGTCCACCCCACAGCTCAAGGAAGGAAGAGGCGCTGGAAGTGATTGATAAGAAGTATATATAGATTTGGTCTTCATCACTGTTTCTGGCACTGAGCTCCTAAAACCCTTGGAATTTCCTAAGTGATGACAGTGGTAAGATGTCTTTATTATATTAATTAGGTGATTTTTGGACCAAAACTAAGGATAGGGGCTAGTTGCCAGAAGAACCAACCAACTGATGAAAAGGTTGGAACTTCATTCCACCCCACAGCTCAAGGAAGGAAGAGGTACTGGAGGTGATTGATAAGAAGTATATATAGATTTGGTCTTCATCCCTGTTTCTGGCACTGAGTTCCTAAAACCCTTGGAATTTCCTAAGTGTTGACAGTGGTAGGATGTCTTTATTATATTAATTAGGTGATTTTTGGACCAAAACTAAGGATAGGGGCTAGTTGCCAGAAGAACCAACCAACTGATGAAAAGGTTGGAACTTCATTCCACCCCACAGCTCAAGGAAGGAAGAGGTACTGGAGGTTGAATCAGTTACCAGTGGCCAATGATTCAATCATACTTATGTAATGAAGCCTCCATAGAAACCCAAAACGGACAAGTTCAAATAGCTTCCTGGTTGGTGAGTACTAAGAGATTTGTGGAGAGTGGGGCTCCTGGAGGGGCATGGAAGCTCCACACCTTGACCCCATACCTTGCCCAAAGCATCTCTTCTACCTGGCTCTTCCTAAGTTATATTCATTTATTGTAAAGGAATGATCTAGCAAGTGAAATGCTTCTCTGAGTTCTGTGAACCAATCTAGCAAATTACTTGAACCTGAGGAGGGAATCATGGGAACCTCTAATTTATAACCAGTAGGTCAGAAGTAGAGGAAATAACCTGAACTTGCAACTAGCTTCTGAAGTCTAAGGAGAGGGTCCAATTCATAGTTGGTTAGAACATAGGTGACAGCTTAGACTTGGGAAAGGTGTCTGATTGGGGCAGGGGGAGTTGCCTTGTGGGACTGAGCCTTGAACCTATGGAATCTGACACTGTCTTCATTGTAAGACTCACAGCTGGTGTCTGAGAAGTTCTGTTGGTGTGGGAACTGCCCCACCCTTCCTTCATTGGAATTGGGTATTAGATAACCTTTTACTCAGAGGGACACTTCCTCACTAAATGCTAGAGATATCTTCATTTTAGAAACCAGAAAACTGAGGCTCAGAGATATTAAGAAACTTGCCTAATGTTCTTACAAATACTATTTCCAAAATTTGAATTCAGATTCCACACCAAAGTCCATGTATTTAATTGCTCTAGTACACTGTCACTTAAACAGAAATTAAAAAAAAAAAAAAAGATTAAATGCTACAGGGCTCTCCTGACCCTGGTATTAACCTCTTTACTTTAAAAAACATCTGAGGTAATTGTTTATGTTCACAGTCAAGAAAGTCTGCCCCTGTGGACCCAAGTCTCACAACAAGTGCTTAGGTGCCCCAAGTGGCACCTCTTGATAGCTCTAAGGCCTCTGGCATGCAGAGAGAGACTTGTCAGCCAGGTGCTTGGCACCAGCACATAACAACATAGCCTCAGTACTGTTTCTTCAGTTCTGGCCTGAAGACTTTGATGAGTCTCCACTTCCCCCCTCCTCCTCACTTGAGACACCCTCTGGAGGCTCTAGATCAGACACACAGCAAAGCAAATGTGTCATCACACTCCACAATTCCTTGAACTCTTCACTGGATTCCCCCCAACAACAATTTCCGTTGTGAAACAAGTGAGATCTTCAGATTCAGCCTTCTTACTAAAGGTGGTGGAAGATAAAGACAGATGACCCGCAGTGTGGGGGCTGGGTGTCATGGCACAGCTTAGCCAATTCCTGACTCCTTAAACCTGAAACAAGTCTTTCTGCCACTTATCTGAGTTTTCTCATTTCAAAGATGGGACAAACTATATCAGTGGATCACTATACAGTGATGTATTATAGAATTGTACACTTAAAACTCACATAATCTTATTAACCAATTTCATCCCAATAAACTTAATTTTAAAAAGAAATGAGTAAAGTATAAATAAAAATTCAAAACAAACAAAAACATAAAATATAAAAGGCACAAAAAACTGTGAAGAAACTACATCCTGATGTCATTTAGTAGTCAGTTGTTATAGTTGTTATATTTAGGAGCTATTATTATACATGATTAATTTACAGATATTTTGCACTTAAGGCTCCTCCTCAGAGACTCTTAGGAGGTGGCCTCAGAATCAGAGCCCTTTAGATGAGGCGCATCTTCCTTTTGGGCAACAAGTAAAGCTCTGCAGTGTGATTGGTAAGCTGTGAATGGAACCCAAAAATGCAGTATATTACAGGGGTCCCCTATGTTTAATGAGTCTGTCTTTCAGAGTCTTCATCAAATATAGGGTGTCAAAAAATGTATACACACTTTAACAGCTGATAACTCACTTAATTTTCACTCCTTCTCAGGTTTAACTGAT
The DNA here is from genome assembly GCF_000412655.1 of Myotis brandtii. Lineage (NCBI taxonomy): Eukaryota > Metazoa > Chordata > Mammalia > Chiroptera > Vespertilionidae > Myotis > Myotis brandtii. The sequence continues at coordinate 7,834,642 of NW_005365371.1, read as the reverse complement.
TTGAAATAATGGGTGAAACCAGGCTAAGCTTTGAACAAGGGAAATTTATCCTAAAATGCCACTAAACTTTTCTTTATGGGGACACATAAAAGAGAAAGTTTACAGTACAAAACTGGCAACAGCCAAGGAATTGAGGGTGCACAAATAACGAAAGAAATGATTCTAGATGTTTGCTATTGCATTACTTCCCGTATCAGCAGTACTTGGATCAGAATGGTCATCAGTTTGAAAACAGGCATTGACAAAATAAATTATTCAATTCTGTAGATTATTTTAAATTTTGAAAATGACCTGTATGCTAATAAACACTGACCTTATAATCATTCAAGATGTGTATATATTTTGGGGGACACCTTCTATATTATAATTCCAGAAGGAAAATATATATAGCAAATATATATTTTGTTGAAGCACTCAAGAGACAAGAAAAAAGTAGTCACTATTAACAAATTTTCCTAACCACATCAACATTGTATATAATATCTGTGCATAAATATGTTCTCACCTAGAACAAAAGCAAGGTGGTGTGATCCTAGTAAACCCAGTATTTTTTTAAATATAATTTTATGACACAAAGCTTTCATTTCTAAAGGTCTTACAAAAATATTCCTCTTGCTTCTTCAAATACAAAGACTGCCTCATTTCCAGCAAATTGTTTTTCTATTTCTGTTCAAGAATATCAACTTCATTAAAACTTTAAATTCTTAATCCTGAGTTATGGCTTGATGAGATCTTTGTGGGGTCAGAGAAAAGAAAAAAAGAGAGAGAGAGAGAGAGATGGAGAGACCACAGTACCTGCTATTTTATAGTGTTCTTACAATGGAAATATAATTTGTTGATGAAGATGCACTACTGTAGAAAAAAGGATTTAAAAATACATGCAAAACATCATTTTAAACCCTAGAGTGGGTTTCTGAAGAGAAAAGTGTGGTTTTTGTTGTTATTTTTAAACAGACAGCAAGACAAATATTTAATTACACTGACTTTGTAGTTCAGACAGGAGTCACACTTTTAAAAGAGAAAATGCAATAAAAGTGCTTGCTACTCATGTAAAATATCACTTGTCATATGAATCTATTCTTGATGTGTATATGAGCCAAAATTATTTCAATTTATAAAAATCTAATTTATATTCCATAAATAACATGAGTAAGCATCATTTCCCCATTTTCATCAGTTTTCTTCTTGAAGTTTCGATTTTCTATCTAAAAGGATGTATTTTATAGTAAAAAGTTGAATGAGTGTGCTATTAAATACTATGCATTTACCAATACAAGTTGGAATAATACTAAAATATTTTGAGTATCCATAATTTTATTACAGTAGAAACAAAAACTCAGAAAAAACAGACAATGAAAAGCAATAAAAATTATAATATCTTCTTGGATTTACTGCATCCACTCAGTGTAAATATACTACACCATCTATATTTATATGTATTTTTTAAACCTTCACCTAAGGATATGCTCACTGATTTTTTTTTTTTTTGAGACGAGAAGGGGGTGGGCAGGAAAGACAAACAGAGAAATTTTGATGTGAGAGTGAAGCATGGACAGGTTGTCTTCAGTACATGCCCCAATTAGGGACAAACCCACAACCTAAGCAAGTGCTCTGACAGGGAATCAAACCTGCGACCTTTTGGTGTCTGGGATAACGTTCCAACCCACTTAGACACACCAGCCAGGGCAATATACTACATCACTTTTAAAAAGGGAGGAGCATATAAAGCCAAATACTTCATTTATGAAAAATATGTAATTTACTTAGCCAATGAATTTTCTGATTGCTGAGTTTTTTAATGCTCTAATTTGAGGGGAGAAATTAAATTTTATAGGAAAATAATAAAAACAGAAAATCACTTCAAATACACAGATTTAGGTTTGTCTAGTTACTCTGTACTTTCCAGAAAGGCATTCATTTGAAAAATGAAAAAGTGACACTGGATGACCTCCATCCAAGGTTCATGGCCGCTCCAACATTCAGAGATTCTATCAACACCCTTCTTTTCACTGTGAGTGCTAGCCATTACCTGTAGTAACTTTGCAGTCAAAACATAAATACTTTGAAGTCAATCATTTGTATTTCTATTCAAAAGTAAAATAAATGTAGGAAACAAATAAGCTATGTAATTCACATGGATGCAGTAATAGGCGAGATATAGCAAATTAAGTAGTATCAACATTTAAGGAAATATTCTAGCTGGCTTGGCTCATACAGGTATTTCACACATACATAATGACTCAAACAATGACCATAGAATGCTTCTTCCTATATTGGAAAGTGAACAAAGAGAAATGTTCTAACGGCTTTTTTATGGTTCAATGACCTCAGCCAACTTGCCAGCTTACGGTCTTCAACATTTCATTTTGAAAGAGCTACAGCCCACACAATGCCTAGGGAGCTAACTATTCCTATGCTGGATGTATGTCTTCACTATTGGATTTATTTCTATAATGCATGCTAGCTATAGGATGGTCATTTTAGAACCCAATTGCCTGACTTAACCTATGTATCCTTCTACAAGTAACCTCCTCTATCCCACCCTATTCCTATTCTAATTACAAAATAATAATGACAATAACCTGGTCAGTGTGGCTCAGTTAGTTGGGCATCCCTTGCACAGAAAGATTACCAGTTTGATTCCTGGTCAGGGATAGATCCCTGAAAGGGGGCTTGCAAGGGGCAGCTGATTGATGTTTCACTCTCATAGCAATGTTTCTTTCTCTCTCTCTCTCTCTCTCTCTCTCTCTCTCAAAAAAAAATCTATTAAAAAATAAAAACAACAATATTAACAGAACAACAATTTCTAATGGTAAAAAAAATACACAAAATTATTCCCATCCTTTGAGAGAGGACACCTAGTTCTTCATCTTACTTTTTTTCTGTGTTGTGTTGCAAAGAGCGCAGGCAAGAAAAATCAATTTGATCTAGTTCTAGTCCCAATTTTGCCACAGTATAGCTGTGTAAGCTTGTATAAACCACCAACTCTGACTCTAGGATTTCTCATATAAGCAAGAGTTTTGCTACACAATCCCAGGGTAAGCCATCACATTGTGCTCCAGGGATGACATTCACAAAGTATCGGATGTGAACCATGGCCCTGTAACTGTGTGATGTGAGGTCCACCCTGCCAGTTCTCATCACATTTTCATTCTGCAATATCATGATTCTGAAAGCTGAGACCTTCACCGTGTAATTTCAGTACTCCCACTGCATTTATCAAGTTTCAATATTGGACATATCAAACTCGGTGAGCTATGACAAGAGATTGAGAGACACTGAATGTGTCAGACCTGAAATCAGATATACAACCATGGCCTTTCCCATTCAATACTTAGCTCAGTTTCACTGTCTCAGCCTCAATCCCTGGAAAGTCTGGGCAACGGAATGTGACCACTGTACCACTGGTGATTCAATTTGAAGTTCACAAGGATATGGGTTAGTGAGTTCAAGAATAACTTAAATATTAAGTGAACATAATATCAAAGTCCTTATAAAACAGGTGCCCTCAAATAGTTTTCTTTCTGGTGTTTAGCAACTTCCTCCCAATTCAGTTGAAGAATCCTCTCTGAAATTGAGATGTGGAAGGTGCTATCTCCCTATAAATAGGCTCATGCCCTGTTACCTGAATCATGGTTGCTGACAGCAAATCAGAAGATCAATTATTTGGCTTTGTTAGTAAAGATGATAGCGCACCATTGTCTTCCCAGAAAGCTTTCTGATAACCCACACTCACATTCTTCTAAGCTAAGCTGCAGCAAACTAAGTCCCTGGTGTACAGATACATGCATGTCACCCTTGCATTGGGCCTGTCTTAACAGGTATTGTCATCTTTCTGCCAGATAATTACTGTGACACTTTTGCTAAAGGATGTCACCAGTCAGGATCCTCTCTGCCAAGATGTATACTAAGTAGATGAAAAAGAGGAGCAGATTAAATGAACACTGAAGAAAACATTAAACTCAGCAATTCCCTCAAATTCTCTATTTTCTAATGAGATGCTAAGAAAAGGGCCACAGGAAGCAATTTCCCTATGCAAAAGTCAGCCATGCAAACAGCTCATCTGCAAATCAACTTCAACAAAGATGAGGTGAGTTTACCTTATCCATTCATACATACAATCCACCTGTCATTTTTATTAGTTAGTTTTGAACTGAGGAGGCTGAGTAGGATCTATTCACAAATATCGTGTAATTGTCCTAACTACAGTGCGCAACATACTTCAGTGACTGAGACATAAGAATCACATCGAATTCAGAGGCTTGAAGTTCCTTGTAGACTACATAAGCCCTGAGAGACGATGGCCCCCAAAGGATCACTGCACAATACCAGGGAGTTTATTTTCCCCTAATGCAAATTACTCACTGTGCAGAGGCAACCCTGGTTTTTGCATAAAGCTTCAACTTATGAAATTAATTGGATGCAAAATAACAGAGACTTTAGTAGCTCCTGCCTTGGGATCATAATGATTTGGTTTACTCCTGACATTTACTATTTTATCAACATCACAGAATAAGAAAAGGAGCCCACTACAAAGAAAATAATGTCATGAAAATCTAATGGAAGAATGAGATGAGATGGCTTCTTCACAAGACTTAATCCCAAATTTCTAAATTAATTGTTAAATCCCAACTGTCTAAACTTTCCAAGCATTTTCTTCACCCCAATTGAACCTGGCCCATATGTCTCATTCCTGGAACCCAGGAGAACATCACGGGGTTGCAAAGATCCAACCTAAACGAGTCCACTAATCACAGAATAGAAGCTTTCTTTCTGGGCAGCACTTCCTTTCAGTCATCCACAGTATGGACAGAATATGTGCAGATTATAAATGACCCAGCAGGCCACACCCAGAGGACCAAAAAAGTCTAGTGGAGGCACAGACCTGGGCAATTCTGCTTTTATTCTCTCAAGCTGGGACACTGGCCTGGCTTGAGCTGGGACCAATCACTCTGAAACTCCAGGGATCCAATTTCCCTTTGTAAACAGACACACATTATGGACCAGCCATTAGAATTAAGGGCCAAATAAGAGAATCAGCCTCAGAAAGGCCTGCCAAGGAAATATCTAAGTCTAAAGTTTTCTTTCCCCTCCCTGCACCCAAACTGCAGATACTATGTTTTCCCCTTACTGTCACAAAAGTAAGTGTGAGTGTACAAACAATGGGAGTAACAGGGCAGAAAAGTTAATGAGCAGAGTCCTTGGAAACCATGAGAGTAGCTGGCGGTAGAGCATAGGGAAAGGAGGTCTATGTGAAAGGGCATGTGGGAAGATGGGGAGGTGAGAAATTGACAGGAAGATCTGAATGGTGCAGTATCATGTGTTGCTGGAGAAAGAGTTAGAAAAAGAGAATAAATTTAAGCTTGTCTGATGTCTACTAAGGGTCTATTATGAGTCATAAATATGCTAAGTAGGGTGAGATATAGGGATAAAGGGCTTATTTATACTTAGGTTCTCAGTAGGTAATATAAGTGATGGATGGATGGATGGATGGATGGATGGATGGATGGATGGATGGAGAAAAAATGAATGAGGAGGTGCCCTGAAGGATTCTACAGGCTACATGTGCAGAACTCTCATCCTAGGCAAACCATAGGTACAGCAAGGTATAAGGTGTTTCTCCAAATATGGGACAAGAAGCTATTAACTGAAAAAGGGTGACAGATGTCTGAAAATTAAGAAAGAAGGGGGGCCAGAATGGAAGGGAATACTGGTTCCCTTCCATGCCTGTTCTCAGGTGTTTTGCGGAAGGGGAGGAGGGTGTCAGCCTCTGGGGAGCCCATTGTCGGGGTTTCTACTGACCTGGTCTCCGCCTCACTGGCCTCTTGCGGCCGCTGCAGAAGCGCACTTTGCTGAATACCCCGAGGACGTGCCTTTCGCACAAGGAGCGCCCGTCTTTGCTGGGGCTGGAGCGGCGCTTGGAGGCCGACACCCGGTCGCTGTTGGACTCCCTGGCTTGTCGCTTCTGCCGGATCAGGGAGCTGGCTATAGCCGCAGCCATAGCGGCTCAGTGAGGGACACCGGCCCTGGGCTCCACTGCGCCCTCAGGATTGCTCTCCGCGGGGGCTAGGGCAAGACCTCGGGGCCTGGAGGCGCGGGAGGCAGTGCTAATGTTTGAAAAGGCTGCAGTTCCGAAAACCCGCGCCCACAAGGTTTATCAGAGTCTGGGCGGCAGCGCCAAAACGTGTGAGAATCCAGATGTAAACTTCCCCCAACAGCTGGCGGAGGGGGCGGGGGCGGGGCGCTCCCAGGCCTTCCTGCTAACTAGACTCGTGCGCCCCGCGATCAGCGTCCAAGGGGCTCTGGGGAGTTTGGTCACCCCGCCTTCAGAGTACCCAGTGGAAGGGAAGAAAGGTGTGCAAAACAACCAGCCGTGCCCCTGTTGCAGAGGCGCAAGCGTTGTACGGTGTCCAAAGTATTATCTACACAGACATCAGACAAAACGCGGTTAGAAAGCAGGGTCTGGCCCAGGCACGGAGGTTTGCCCCCGTGGACAATACTTAAAAAGTGAATAAAACGCTCATTTCGAGAACAAACCACCAACCGCAAGAGAGAAGGAGAGCAAGGCAGCAATTTAACTCCCTGCGGCCCGCAGTTCTGGAGATGAGGAGGTCCTTCCCGGCGGGGTGAGGTCTGAGAACTGCATCGCTCCAGCTGCCTTTCTCACGTTCGGAGAGGCGCGCAGTGGGAGCGGTGAGCAGGAGGCAGGGCAGGGGCTCGGGGAGGGGGCAGCTAGGAACCTCTGCGGTGAGCGGACTCCCCGCCAGCCAGCAGCGCTGCAAAGAGGGCAGGAGGCTGGGGTGGAGGGAGGGAATGAGGGGCTGGGGAGGGAGGAGAGGGAGAGGGAGGGAGGGAGGAAGGGAGATCCTCGAGGGCTAGGCACTCCTCAGGGAGCCACCCGCGGGAGCGGGGATACCGGGGTCCTGAGAGCGGGTGCTCTTTCTTTTCCGCTCGCTTTCTGGCAGGAAACCGGCACAGTCGGTGAGTATTTAGGGAATCCTAAATCTGGAATGACTCAGTCGTTGGAATAAGCCCCCTCAAAAGGCAGCGATGCTGAAGGTGTCCTCTCCAGCGGGCGCCCACACGCCTTTAACCGTAGCTCCCCGCCATGGTCCTCCCGCAGGCAGCACAGAGCCTGTCTCGGCACAGACTCAGACTCGGAGGGAGCAGAGGAAGGAGGAGGTGCCCGGGCGGGCGAGCTGGATCAGGTCATCTCCCCACAGGCCGGCCCCAGGTTCGCACCCCCGGCAGTCGATGGCTCCCAGGCAGCAGATCAGATGGGGATTACCGGCGGACAGGAGGCCGATCGCTCAGTCCAGCGGGGCCCATCCCGGCTGAGGAAGGAAGTAACCGGTGCGCTGTGATCACCCGCGTGTCCGCTCAGGTGGGGCGGGGGCTGGCTGCCGGTGGCTGCGGCTCCGGCCGAGCTGCCCACCATGGTCTAGCGCCAGGGGCGCAGGCGGGGCCCTTGGGCCATCTGGGGCCACTGCGGGAGGCGGCGGAGAGTCCAACAGGGTCCTGAGGCCGGATGCAGACTCTGGGGCCCCACCGGCCAGGAGGCAGGTGAGGGCTGCTGCCAACTCGCCCAACTTGCGCGGGTGGCCGCTCAGAGCCTTGGGCTAGCGGAGCTTCCTTCGTTGGGGACCCAGGCCCCGGAGGGGGCTCTTAGGGTGGATTCTCATTCATGAGCTGGGGCTCTGGGTACCGGGAGCTGAACCAGCTCCCGTGCGCTGTCACCGCCTCCCAGTGAGCTCTGCTTGCTGGGCTAGAGCGCTAGCTCCGTAGGAAACTCCATGCAGGGACGACTGCCGATGAGATGGGACCAAAAGCGGTGGGTGGCGGTGGGAGTACCTCCGGCGCTGCTAGTCCACCCGCCAGAAGGCTCCAGAGCGCCCAGGTGGGGCCAGATGGGGGACGGGCTCCAGGAGCGCAGGAAGAGCCAGCCGAGTGCTCAGGTCCTCCTCCTCTGCCTTGCGCCCTCTGCTCCCAGACTCCCTTCTTCTCCTTCCAGTCACCCCTCTCTACCTTCTCTGTCTTCTGTCTCTCCCCTTTTCTCCTCTCTACGCAATCCTACGTGATTGAGGTTTGGATGAGAAATTCTCAGGCAGAGCAAGGAAACTGCAGCTTGGGTCGGCTCTGTCCAGTCCCTCCCCCAAGAGAAAACACCACCCCATGCCCTTTGGAGGACTCTGAGTGTGCAGGGAAGGGGTTAAGGGTGTGGGAGCTGAAAGAAGGCAGTGCATGCTCTCTCCAATAATCTGGAGCAGGTAGAATTCTCTGTTTATCTTGGGCCCCCAGGTTGGGCCCCACATTTAGCTCATCCTGGAGTAGGAAAAGTGTTTTCCCTTCTTTGAACCAGATCTCTTGGTTCTATCTGGAAAGTTGCAAAACAGGCTCACTCCCTAGAATGAGGAACCCAGTGAGCACCCTGCACAAGGGAGAATGGAGGTAAGGTGAGAGGGTGACTTGTGGACAAGGGCAGTCAGCAAGCAGCTTTGGAGAGCAATCGGGTCTCCAGGAGTGCTTGTGGGGACTGCTGGATGTTACAGAAAACTCAGCAGCGGAGATCATGCCACCCAAGTTAAAGTGCAGCACGCAAGATTTTGGAAATGCAAAAGGAGCAATCACCTTCCATTCATGCCAAGGTCTCAAAGTGGCTATCAGTTATATTTACATTCTCTCTTTAACTTATCTTCAAATGTCCCTAATGCCTCCCCTTAGACACCTGGGTAAGTGTCAAAGGTAGTGCCCAGAGATTAAATGGGTGATTTCCAAGCAGAAACAGGTGTATGTTGGAACCAACCTAGTAGAAGGCAAGGAAAATGCAGGCCCTGGAAGCTACTGAAAATGAATGTGGGACCAGGAGAGGCTCCAGGAACTCTCTTCTCTGCCTGTGGTCACAAACCTGTGGACCTACCAGAAATTCACCTAGGCAATGAGAAGGATTGAGGTTTGTAAGGTGTTTAGACCAGGCACTACTATGTCAAACAACCCTACTGTGTCTGGGGGGTCTGGACCTTTCATGCTACCTCTGGCATAACACAGGCAGATGGGGTTATGGGGCAGACAGCTGGAAGGAAGATTCAATAGCAAGATGTCCGAGAGGGGGGAATCCCAACTGTCAGTGGGCAGCAGAGATCCCCTGCAGTAGTTTAGTGTGGCTGAATTAGGACAGAGAACTTGGCATTTTAACATTACAGAACAAAACGTGTGAATACATTTTTAATAGTACATCTGGGTGGGGCAAGGGGGCTCATCATTTTAAATTAATACTTTCAGCAATAAAGATAAATTAATAAGATCAAAGTAGCACTGTACCAAATAGGCAAATGTTCACATTCCACAGATAAAATTGTTTTCCTTCCTTGGCTACCATAAGACCTGTCTCATTCTTGAGGAAGGCAGGCACAGATAGTACTAGCTGGCTTTGGGGCTCCTTGCCTTTTTCATTTCAACACCCAAGAAGAAAAAGGTCAGCTAAGGTGAGAAATCTTAGCAAGAGGTGGGTGTATGGTGAGGCCTTGAGAAGATCATTGCTAAACTCTGAGTCTCTCTTATGCTCAAAATGGTGAGAATCATTCCGAACATCCACCTCATAGAACTAAATATGTATGTGCAAGCATTTGGAAAACTGGAAAATGCCAAATGAGTGAAAGAGATGATGACAATGTAGTTTTTTGTGTTGTTGGTTTTTTTTTAAGAAAATGCATACTATTTTTCTGAGATGCTTTTTAAAATGCAGGTTTCTGATGATTTCTCACAATGTGTTGAAATCTCTATGAATAGAACCCTGGAATTTGACAGTTTTTAAAAAATATTTTTTATTGATTTCAGAGAAGAAGGGAGAGAGAGAGATAGAAACATCAATGATGAGAGAGAATCATTGATTGGCTGCCTCCTACACACCCCCTACTGGGGATTGAGCCCACAACCCAGGTATGTGCCCTGACCAGGAATTGAATCATTGACCTCCTGGTACACAGGTCAGGCTCAACCACTGAGCCACATCACCCAGGCCAGGAATTTGAGTTTTTAACAAGTTCCTCAGGTGTCCGAGTTTGAGAGTTTAGTGTGTGTGTGTATGTATGTATGTATATGTATGTATGTATATACATATATATATACACACACACACACAGTGGGGCCTTGACTTACGAGTTTAATTCATTCCGTGACGGAGCTCGTAACTCAAATTACTCGTATGTCAAATCAACAGTGAACGAGTGAGACACGTGATGCTGGGCTGATGTTGTGGCGTTCACTGTGTTCGCTGCGCCAACTAGCGGTGGGGTATCTGAAGCTGGCTTGTAACCTGAATTTTAGCTCACAACTCAAAGCAAAAAATTGGCCGAGAGACGGCTCGTATCTCGAAAAACTCGTTAGTCGGGACACTCTTAAGTCAAGGCCCCACTGTATGAAGATAATATTAGAAGGAAGAAATAAACTCAGACTTTCAAAATCTAACACTTTTCTCCAAGATTACAGTGCCCCCTACTTCCCTCCATTCAAAAAAGGGGAGGGGACCTGGAAAGAGGATGTGCATTATCTAATCTTTGAGTTCATTTTTTTTCTGTGAGTTTATGAGAAAGAAGCATGTTTTGATGCAGCAGGTAACAACTGTAGCAGTCATAAGATAGAAGAGAATGATGGGGGAAAGATGGAAAAGCAGGTAACAGTGGCTGTTTGAAGTTCTCTCTGTCTTGACATGACAGCATCGAATTAGGCATTTAAGGAAGAAAACGAAAACAATAAATGTCAGCTTTTTGAGAGCGACATCATTCCTGTCTCTAGATCTCTATTAAAAGAACATGGTGATTAGACAACAAAGACTTCACTTTCCCCCCTGCACTCCTGCAGCTACTGTCACAGTGCTTTTCAGCTGTGTAGCCCTTTAAGTCTTCATCAACATCATTATTCCATTTCCCCAATGGGGGGGTGGGAAAAAAAGGTGAGCAAAGGGAATTTTAAGAAGTTATGTAGAACCTATGTACAGGGCTATTGAGATCAGAAATAATACTTAATTGTTTTATATCCAGAAATTCATAACTTTCTTACCTGGGCCACTAAATCTTATAAGTCTTCCTCCTTGGTTACTAGGACACTTCTGATATATTTGTATTTTGGGGTCAGGAATGAAATTAAATCAGACTACTGATGATTTAGGTAAAACAATCAGGTTATTTTAAAGGAGAATATCTGAGAGACAATAATACCTTGATTTTTAGACTGTCTTTCTTTGCACAACTTGAGAATTTCCCTTTACAATTCTGGAGATATCGTGGGTGGAAACATTTTTAATTACTTTGGAGAAGGTTGCCAGTATACATTGAAAGGTAATTAGATAGTTACATTTATATTTCTGACCTCCAATCAAACAAATAAAACATGGACAGTCTTCATCTTCTGCATATTTTTAAATATGTTTTTATTGATTTATTTTTTTTTTTTAGAGAAAAAGGGAAAGAAGATAGAAACATCAATGATAGAGAAATATTGATCGCCTGCCTCCTGCATGCCCCCTACCAGGGTTTGAGCCCACAACCCAGGCATATGACCTGACCAGGAATTAAACCAGCAACATCTTGGTGCTTAGGACGACACTCAGTCCACTGAGCCATGTCTGCTGGCCCATCTTTTCCATATTTAAAAATGACAAAACACAGACTATTTAATAGTCTTTCTCTTATTCATAGGCCATGTCTTCCAACTCCCAAACCAAACTACTAGGACCACTGTAGTCATTCACTTCAAATTCTGAACTGAGCACAGATTGCATCCAAGGCTCTGTTTTGGTTACTAAGGGTAACTCTACACCTCTATATTCTCTCTGCCCTCAGCAAGCTTTGAGTGCATACCATCATGATCTTATTTGTCTCTGGTCTTAGTCACCCACTAGCTGTATGCCACTGAAAAAGTTATTCAATCTCTCTAAAGCATATCTGCAAAATAGACCAATGAAAATAAAACTAGTAGTACCTATCTAAGTAGGCTGCTGCAAGGCTCAAAGAAGAGTGATAATGATATAAAACATAATGTGTAATTCATACACATCATCATTCACTCCTGGACATAATGCATTTAACAAAGGCTAGACATCAACTTCACACTGTAATGCAAACAAAATTTTCATTAGTGGAATATTGTCAATGTCCTTATCTGTTGGGAACACAAAGGAACCTAGCTCTCTTCATACATCATCCCTCTCTAAGAACAGCCCCTGTCTCAAAGCTTTGTTAATACGAGATCCCTAGGCTCTCACACAGCAAACTCGATGGGCAGAAGAAGACCATTTCTCCATGAATTTCATCCAATACAGTAACTATATTTCCATTTTCTTTTCTCTGCCAGATTGTCTGTTAAAATAGGTCAGCAAAAGCATAATTACTTTCTAATAATTTGTGAATTCCTTCATACAACAAATGTATTTATTGTGTTTCATTCAACAGTTCAACAATTGAATTACTACATGTTATGTTTCTCCGGCTTTGGTCATCTCTCAATATATGAAAGACAACAGACTTAATTCTTCTTTATAACACACTAGAGGCCCGGTGCACAAAAATTTGTGCACTCAGGGTAAGGGGGGGGGTCCCTCAGCCCGGCCTGTGCCCTTATGCCCTGACCAGGAATTAAACCAGCAACATCTTGGTGCTTAGGACGACACTCAGTCCACTGAGCCATGTCTGCTGGCCCATCTTTTCCATATTTAAAAATGACAAAACACAGACTATTTAATAGTCTTTCTCTTATTCATAGGCCATGTCTTCCAACTCCCAAACCAAACTACTAGGACCACTGTAGTCATTCACTTCAAATTCTGAACTGAGCACAGATTGCATCCAAGGCTCTGTTTTGGTTACTAAGGGTAACTCTACACCTCTATATTCTCTCTGCCCTCAGCAAGCTTTGAGTGCATACCATCATGATCTTATTTGTCTCTGGTCTTAGTCACCCACTAGCTGTATGCCACTGGATAAGTTATTCAATTTCTCTAAAGCATATCTGCAAAATAGACCAATGAAAATAAAACTAGTAGTACCTATCTAAGTAGGCTGCTGCAAGGCTCAAAGAAGAGTGATAATGATATAAAACATAATGTGTAATTCATACACATCATCATTCACTCCTGGACATAATGCATTTAACAAAGGCTAGACATCAACTTGACATTGTAATGGCAAACAAAATTTTCATTAGTGGAATATTGTCAATGTCCTTATCTGTTGGGAACACAAAGGAACCTAGCTCTGTTCATACATCATCCCTCTTTAAGAACAGTCCCTGTCTCAAAGCTTTGTGAATACGAGATCCCTAGGCTCTCACACAGCAAGCTCGATGGGCAGAAGAAGACCATTTCTCCATGAATTTCATCCAATACAGTAACTCTATTTCCATTTTCTTTTCTCTGCCAGATTGTCTGTTAAAATAGGTCAGCAAAAGCATAATTACTTTCTAATAATTTGTGAATTCCTTCATACAACAAATGTATTTATGGTGTTTCATTCAACAGTTCAACAATTGAATTACTACAGGTTATGTTTCTCCAGCTTTGGTCATCTCTCAATATATGAAAGACAACAGACTTAATTCTTCTTTATAACACATATTAATGGTGGTATCCTTATTGCTCAAGTAGAGACATTATCAATGTCTTAGAGAATGTCTCTTTTTGATAAGAAATATATGACTAATTGGAGTCTCAGTTTTTCTGTAAAATTGAGCCGATGCTAAGCTTCCTGCACAGTAATAAGTGCATTGCAATTATAGGCACATTGAATCCTTATAACAACACTTCTGAGGTAGGTTCTGCCATTATCCTCATTTTATAACTGAAGAAACTGGGTCACAGAGAGGTTAAGTTGATTTATCAAGGTCACTCAGCTAAGAATCAGTCAAGTTCAAATGTAACCCATGTAATTTACTTCCTTTTATCCTCTATGTTACACTTGAAAGAGAACAGTGTTTTGCCACCCTAAAACTGTCTTTTAGGATATTGATTTTAAGTTGCTTATTAAGAAACAAAAGACTCAGAAAGAACATATTTCCCTTTTCCTGCCCAAGAGATTCAGATGTAAAGACCTGCTCCAGAAAGGAAATCTTAGCCTATTCAACTTAGCCTAAATTGAGTTAAATATGGTAGATAGCAAGGCTCCAAGCAGGGGCTTGTTAACTGGGTCACCCCCCATATGACCCTGACAATGGTGTCCGAATTGCCTAGCAGGAATTTGCTTGCCATTCTCTTAAGCTACCGCTAAATTGCCCATTTTTACTTTTGAAATCTAAGAACTTGTCCCCCTATTATTTTCATTTGTCCAATATGACATATATACCCAATTTTGCCTCACTGTTTTTGTAATTCTTATGCTTATGTGAATTCTCTGCACACGTGTTAAAATTTTATTTTCTCACACAACCAGTGTGGTTCAGTTGGTTGAGTGCCATCCCATACACCAAGAGGTCGCCGGTTCAATTCCCAGTCAGGGCATATGCCCAGGTTTTGAGCTCCACCCCCAGTAGGCAGCCTATCAATGTTTCTATATCTCTCTCCCTCTCCCTTCCTCTCTCTCTAAAATCAATAACAACATTTAAAATTTATTTTTCTCTTGTTAATCTTTGTTAGCTATAAGAACATAGAAGGTGGGAGGGAAAGTATTTTTACCAACTCCCAATCCTGTGTGTCAATAAAAAATGGTACCATGAACAATTATAATCATGTAATAAAGTAATAATGGGATAAGCATTTGCATTTATTTATTTATTTACTGTTTAGTAATCATCTCCTCGTGTATCAGCTCTTTGAGATTCTTGACAACCTTGTGAGTAAAGTTAAGGAGATAATAATACCCAATTTTACAGAAAAACTGAGACTCCAATAAGTGACATAATCTCCCAAGGTCACAAAACAGATGTGTGAAAATCTATGAGTGTAATCTAGGCCTTCTGAACTCAATGTCTCTCATATCCTAACTAGGTCATGTAGAGAAAAAATGGAACTGCTATCCTTTCATTCACATCCCTCTAGTGCTCCCTTAGCAGGGTTTCACATCTTATAAATGACCTTGAAGAGGTTATTTAATGTTGGAAAGGAGGGGAATCCAAGTGTCCCAAAACTTCTCCCTCTATTGTTTTTGCCTCTCTCAGCCAGGAAACTAACTAAGGTAGTAGTTATCCCACTCTTGGCCACAAGAGAGTATCCTTTGGCTCTGAGGATGTGGCCTTCAAATACTTTCCCTTCCTTAGTTCAGTAATTCAAGTTGAGTTTTATAAGAAAACTATAGGGAAATTAAATCAAAACATGAATTAAAGGAATTTAAAATAGGATAAAATTACATTTCTTCCATTCCCATTCCTAAAAAATGTACATCAGTTTAGCTTGAACCACATGGTTGGTACTTGGTTATGGTCATTCCCAGATGGCTTGAGGATGTTACAGAATCTGTCTCAAGTGATTCCCCATCACTGTAGCCCTTCTCTGATTTCCACTATCACCAATCCAGTGATACCCCTTCTCTGTAGAAGAGACATGTGGTTAGAAGATTCCCATTAGAATGTAAAACCCAGATGGGCAGAGAGATGTTGTATTTTTTTAATTGATTTCAGAGAGGAAGGGAGAAGGAGAGATACAAACATCAAAGATGAGAGAAAATCATTGATCGGCTGCCTCCTGCATGCCACATACTGGGGACCAAGCCCCCAACCCAGGCATGTGCCCTGACTGGGAATCGAACCATGACCCTCTGGTTCATAAATCAAAACTCAACCACTGAGCCACACCAGCCGGGTGAGATGTTCTATTTTGTTTTCTTTTCCATCTCCAGTGCCTAAAATAGTATTTAGTATGTAGCATGTACTCAGTAAGTACTTGAATTAATTAATTCATCCATCCATCCCTTTAAGTTAAAAATGAAAACATTTACTCTAATATCCAGAAGCAAACTCAGTTGCCATAGTTGGTGTGGCTCAGTTGGTTGAGCATCATTCTGTGCACCAAAGGGTTGAGGATTCAATTGCCAGTCAGGGCACATGTCCACGTTTCAGGTTTGACCCTCAGTCAGGGTGTGTGCGGGAGGCAACTGATCAATGTTTATTTCTCATCTCTCTCTCTCTCTCTCTCTCTCTCTCTCTCTCTCTCTCTTGTCCTCTCTCTTTCTAAAATCAATAAAAACATTAAAACAAAAAAGAAGAAAACTCAGTTAACTCAAGGGTGAACTACACATTTCCAAGTAGACCATTTTGCTTTATTAATACCCCTAAAACTGTCTGCCTCAATTCAATCCATCTATTAAAATCTGATAGCCTGAGAGGATTCATGGTACCTAGATTTATAGTCTAACCGCCATCACTCAATTTTAGGCCTATAGTTTCAGTTTCTCTCTCTCTCTCTCTCATAAAAGAAGAATATCACAATAAGGAACAGACATCAGATACAATGAGTAGTCAATTTTAAAGTCTCAGAATATGATCAAAATGACCTTAAATTGTTTGATAATTTTAACATTCATGCTGACATCCATTTTTTTGAGCTACTTTCTTCATGGACCATTCCTAGTTGCTCTCATTTCTAATTTTAGATTCCAAATTTTCAAGGAATGGATCTTGTTGAAATTGCAGTCTCTTACAGCACCCAGCACATGACTGGCACTCAGGCTATATTATGAAAATGGTAATAAATGTATATTTTGGTCCACTGTATGCACATAGATCTGGGTGCTGTGAAAATAAAATTACTGAAAGATCCTGTGATCATAGGTATTTGATATTGAATAAGATTTTACTGGAAATAACTGAAATATACCAACTGGTTAGTGAAAACTGTCAGGGGAGCAAATGGAAGTTTGAACAAGGTGACCAGTAAGATCATTTCTATTCCTAAGTTTTTAGAATTCTCTAAAAATGCTATGTAAAGTAGAAAGCATATGCAAATTAGAGTAAATAATTTGTCCATGCATAAAATTACTGACTCTTTCTGAGCCTAAGTTTATTTGCCTATAAACCGACTGCTACATAGGACCTAGATTAGCTGGAATAATATATTGAAAATATAGCACTGGCTTCTGAAACAAGAAAAAGTATGAATAAAGTTAACGAATAAATGGATGGTAGATGAGTAAATAGACAGATGGATGGATGAAATACAGCATCTTTCATCTAAAAAATCTCCAAATTCTCTTTGTTATGTTAAGAAAAATAGCACAAAATAAAAATTAAAAAAAATATTTAGCAAGCTTTCTTTCACAATACTGGAGAGGCAAACAAGAAAATATTCAAGAATTCCAGCGTAGTAAAAAAAAAAAAAAAAAAAGCACTTAGTAGCATTCTGTCATCCACTTAACAACCATTTTTACATAAAACATTATCCCCCTTACCTAATTTTGTCCAAATAAACCAGCATATGCAACAGGAAGTCAAGGGGACACTGATGTAGATGGCTGTGTGTCTATGAAATCTAAACCAGAATGGATACATAGGTAGGTAGTTAGGTAGGTAGATATAGATAGATGTAAATAGGTATTTCACTGCTCAGAGATCCAGAAAGGGATAAGATAATTGTATAAGGATATTTCTTTAAAGAATATACACAGTAAGGAACAGTAATATTTTTTTGTTTTGGACAGGATATTAGTATTTAAACTTGTAGTGTTAGCTAGAAGAGATTTTAAGAGGTGATCAGCTCATTCTAGATAATGTACACATATTGTAATCATCTAGAGACCATAAGAAAAGAGAACTTTTAAAAAATAAGTAAGAAAAGTGTCTCTGGTTGGTTGAATATGCTAAGACAACAGCAATGGAGAAGAGGTTGAGAGGAAGAATAGGGTAGGAAAGAAAAGGAAAATTTAGACTTATTATGCACCAGGCACAGTACTAGGTTCCATACACAATAATCACATAAGGCCACGTGTTATTCACACATACAATGAGTAAACCAAATGTCAGGAAAGTTAATTAATGGTCTGAAGTATGGTTCTGGTCAAGAACTCAAAACTAGTTTAGGTGACTCCAAATCCAAAACTCTCTTAGTGACTGTTTCTAGATGATCCACTATATGAACTTATAAGGAGATCATTTACATTGTTGAAGTGTTAAAAAGATTAAGTAACCCATGAGTTAAGGCCACTCAGAATCTAAGTCAGAGGCATTGTGCTACTATTCTCCAGGGATCACAGCCTCATTTGAAGTCCCAGTTTAATAACAAGAGCCAGGGAAAGAGGAATTGAGGAAAGTGATATCTATCTTCAAGTGTCTGACATGTTCTTGTTGAAAAAGAACGAGGTATCCTGTGTGCCCAGAGGAAATTTTGGATTCATTTCAGCAGTGATATTTATGGATGTGCACACCAACCATGAAATAGACTGGTACACACCACAGAGAAGTGAGTTTCCCATCATCAGAGATATTCAAGTCAAGATCAGGAGCAATACTGCAGGAGGAGGGGCCCAAGAGCTGAGAAGGATAGTCTATAAAATGGTTATGGTCAGCATTGCTAGGGTGGAGAAAGAATCAAAACCACTATACAATGCATCCAAAGCAATACTTGGCAAAACTTTTTTTAAAAATAAAATAGAAAGGTAAGGATAAATAAATAATGAAACTGATTGCTACTTGAAAAAAATAACAGCAAAATAGAGCAAGAGTCAAGATTCAAGGAGAATGTCAAGGAAGCATATTGAGATCACCCTGTGAAGAAAGTGCAGGGTTAACACTTCTTTTGTATGGTGTGAATGTGTGTTGCAAAGGCTGACATTGCTGATTAAAGGGTTTGCTTCCGAATGAACAGCTGAAAGGCTAAATGATAATATTCCTCTGAATTGTGGCAATCTAGAGTGAGGGAAAGAAAACATAAGAATCTATTAAAACATACTGAGGAAAGCTCCCCAGTGAAGGCCAGTGTAAAAAGCCCCTAGGGTTTAAACAAAACCACAGTGGATTCTGTGGAGGATGGTCTTTGACCTTCAAGATTCCTGTGAAGGAAAGATCCCATACTGAGGTAGGAGACTTTGAAGTAACCAAAAGCTAATTAGCTTAAAGGTGAACACAGAACCAATGAAAAATGGTTAGAAGGGCAAAGAATCATATTAGGAGCTCTATGGTGGTTCCACAAATAGAAGGTCCTCTGTTAGTAAAATATGGGCTCATAATGGAGTGTGAAAAGTAAACACACTGGCCTGAAGTTACAGTTGTTACATGCACCATGTCTACTATTAGTAATCATAGAGAAATCTGGAGACTAAATTTATCATAGAACAAAGGAACTATTTTCACCTATGTACACATTCACAGCTTTTAACATAGATTTTAAATTTTGTTTTTTTAGAAAGAAAAAATAATAATCACAAATTTGGAAGCTCAAAACAAATTTGAGAAAACTTACTATAAACTAAGAAAAATTCTTAGTTGATTTCTCAACCAAACAGTTCAAAGCACAATGAGGAAGATGGAGAAGTATTAGATGGTGGATTGGCAGTTGTCACATTTGTGAGGTTAGGAATTTTAAAAGGCAGCCATCCTGTTTCCTGCTTGACAATTTTTAACTTGCTGTATACACAGTATTACCTTCAAAACTGGAGAGTAAGCATGTGTCCCACTATGAGGCACTTATGAAAAGAAGGTTGCATGTCCAGAGAGAGGTCAGTTAACCTTTGTGCATCAGTTTACAAATATATAAAATAAAAAAACTTTAAAGGAACAACTAATGATCTATATGTTTCAAGTTCTCTAATGGAAGGTTACTTCTGGAAGGGTCCTGGAACCAAGAGTGACATTTAGTTTTAGGTTTTCTAAGCAACAAGGGGAAAAGTATCTGCTCTAAGTACACACATGTGTTCAAGGTGACCACTTACTTGAGAAAGAAAGAGCATTTGTAGCTGTAGCAAAGACTGTCATGAGAACAAATGACTCTAATCCCAGCAATACTCTCTGAAGCTGCTAAATTATCCCAAATTTGTTCAAACGGGATCCCTCTATCTCTGACTGAGTGCTGATGTGGGAGAAATAGGAAATGATGAAGTGGTCTCTTAGTTGTAGAGATGGCATAAAACAAAATAAAGCTGTTCCCATCATATGAAGATTTCAGAGGTGTGTAATATCTTAGATGACTGTTCATAAGCAGTTTTGTAATCATTTGGATCAAAGAGATGATTCTACAGTAAAGAGAGTCAACAGAACCAATATGTTCCAAATAGATCTATTCTTAACCTGAGCTCAAATCTCATTCTCATGCTATTTACTTGATATGGAATCTTGTCTCTATTTTCTCACTCTTAAACTGAGATGAATGACATGAATGTTAAGGTCCCTTACTACCTCTCTAAAATTCTCTGATTCTAACTATAATGATTACCAATAGTATGTAACTTATATAAAACAAACTTGAATATTCCCTTTTATCTTCCTTCTACTTTCAGGGTAGTTAACTAAAGTAAAAAGAGGAATTGGTGCCCTGGCCAGTGTGGCTCAATTGGTTGGAGCATTGCCCAGTGAAAGGATGTTTCTCCTGTTTCTTCTCTCTCTCTCTCTCTCTCTCTCTCTCTCTCTCTCTCGCTCTCGTTCTCTATCTCTCTCCCTCTCCCCCCGCCCAACCCCGCTTCCTTCCACTTTCTCAATTAAAAAAACATATCCTCGCCCTAACCGGTTTGGCTCAGTGGATAGAGAGTCAGCCTGTGGACTCAAGGGTCCCAGGTTCGATTCCGGTCAAGGGCATGTACCTTGGTTGCGGGCACAACCCCAGTAGGGGGTATGCAGGAGGCAGCTGATCAATGTTTCTCTCTCATCGATGTTTCTAACTCTCTATCCCTCTCCCTTCCTCTCTGTAAAAAAGCAATAAAATACATTTTTTTAAAAACCATATCCTCGGGTGAGGAAAAAGAGTGATTGGTTCTCCTTCATCTCCTGGCCCAGGGCTAGATGCCCTCAGTCCCTGGAAGAACTAAACATGGACTGGTTACCTTTCACCACCAAGCACTATTCGATAACTCTGGATAAAGACAATAATAATGAAAGCAAATATTTTTAAAGTGCTAATGATTTACCAGTAACTGGTCTAAGCACTTTATATGTATCGACTTATTTAATTCTCACAACCACCCTAGGAAGAAGGTATAATTATTAACAGTGAGGAAACAGAGGAACAAAAAAGTTAAGCAATTTGGCTAAGGTGATAAGGTAGCAAAGGGAATGAACAGGATTGAACACAGGAAGTCTGGATCCAGCGTCTTACTAATACATCAGTCACCTCCCAGTCATGTGATGCCGGTGGTAGTGGGGGAGAAGGAAGGGTGGTGTGACCATTGGTGTAGCCCTTCTTTATTGTCCTACATGAAAAGAAAAGTTGTCGCTGGGCAGAGTGAAAAGCCTGATATGAAAAGTGCTCTCAACTAAGAGAGGTTGGGAGCAGGCCCAGGCTTTCTCCTTCCGGATAGCTGAGGATATGCATGAACTGGGAGGTTAGATTGAGAAAAAGTCGTATCACACCTTCTGATTAGAGTGTTTTCGTTTTCAATCATTTAATCCTCACAATAATCCTGTGGATAAGCATGACAGAAATTATACTATTATGGAACAAAACACTGAAAGAGGAGTATATTTATTTAGTCGGGACTTATATCTGGTGACTTCCAAAGGAATGTCCTCTTCACTCCACCACATTGGTTCTGCTGCCTCCAGGCCTGACAGCTTCCCCTGATCCATTGAACAAATCTTACTCTCTCTATTTTCCCTTATGCTCAACCCAAATATTCACCCAGGGTGGGATGCTGGCAGCTCTGTGCTTGCTCAGAATGATTGACCAGAATTCATGGTGTGGCCGCCTTTGCCAGATGGAACACTAACCACCCAATATCGCATTGTCATCCTGCAATCATCAAAAAGTAATCCCCAATACCAACATTCTCAGGAGTTATAATCCTAACTGAGCCCTGTGATAGCACAGCATCTCACTTCTACTTCCTTGAAAACTGCAAGCAAGACTCATTCTGCTTCTGAAGCAGAATCAAGCCTAAATGTGTATCTCACTAATTTTCTTCTTTGTTAGAGAGCCCCCTGTTGCATAATCTATGTAATTAAAATGTGTATGGCTTTGCTAACTAATTCTCCTAGAGCCAATAAAATGTGTGAAAGACTTAAAAATGGATATTTTAGAAGTATCCATAAAATGCCAACCTCTGATTTTCTTTTCAGAGTATGTGTATCTAGAAGAGCAACTTAATGCAGCATTAAGTCATTAAGTGCTGGGGTTTTGCATTTTAATGCATAACTGCTGTTTGCTTATTGACAGAGCCTGGGCTAACAGCTCTTTTGTTCCATAGGATCATTTGGAAAATGATAGTCGTCTTTCATTACAAAGACTTAGATATGGAATCACTGAACATAAGAACTGCGCTGGAAGGAATCCTAAGAAATCACCCAGACCAATGCCCTCATTCTATGGGTTATGAAACTGAAGACTGAGGAAGGTGTAGCACACCTAGGTCACATAGTTATCGGTGGCTTAAGCCAAAACACAGCTCAGGCTTTTTTATTCTGTCAGTGGTCTCTCTGTATAAGATTTCATTTTTCAATTAAAGACTATATTTTAGGCTTTGTTTTAAAGAAAGACTAAGAAATTAAATCCAATATGCATAGCAAACTTCCCATTTAGTCCTGACAAACACCCAGTAAATTATTTATGGATTACTACTAACATTAGTATATGCCTGATTTACATGTGCATAAACAAAAGCCCAGACTGCTGAGTGGGTCAAGGTCACATTCCTGATAAATTATGGCATTTGCTTTCTCTCTCTCTCTCTCTCTCTCTCTCTCCCTCTCTTTCTCTCTCTCTCTCCCTCTCTCTGATGTCCTTAATTTGAAATTCTTTATTCCCTTCTTTGGACCTTTCCTCACTCTCCTCCCTTTAAACTTACCTGTTTAGGTGAAATCAAATCATTTATAAAATCTCCATTAAGCAACATTAATGGCTTCTCCCAAATGCCCCTAGTGAGCAGAAAAGTAGGCATTTCTTCTGTTTTGCCTCAAGGCCCAGGCCCACTTCCCCTCATCTTCTTTATTACACATTATTTTCAAATAAAGCAGGATTCTTTAGAACCATGGGGATTGCTCCTACTGGTTTATTGCATAGGATAAAGGACTCATAATTCTCTTTGTAACCCTAGATGTGTCATCAAGATACAGAATTCTTTGTGATGCTAATGAGAATTTTCTTCACCAGATAGTGCTGCTTGCAAAACATCTGGTGCAGCATGCCAGGGATGCACGTGAGCTGAAAGGCAGGACACTAATCTCACCTCAGGATCCTCTCCATCAGGTAATTTCAGGGCAGGCACTGCCTTTAATATATGGATTAGATGCTGCAGCATTTTATAGTCACATAAATAATTTCTTTAATTAGTTCACCCCATGGTGCTTCTTTGACTTCGAAGATTAAATTAAATGCAAAAATTGCAACTCATTGCTGGAGTGTTTATTAGCTTGTAACTCATCTTTAAAAACAACTACAGCTTAGGGAAAATTCAGTGAAGAAAGGAATTCGCCTACATCTTGAACATCTATAATTTGAATCACAAGCCAGTGGAGGAGAATCCATACATAAATGGCCTGTTTGTTCTCTGTAACAACTCATCTCCAGCATATATATCTTTTTTTATTGCTAAGGTAAGGGCACTGAAGGGATGAAATGTGATCTATTGCCAACTTTTACACCAAAATATTTACTTCCTTTCTTTCTACATTTATCTAAACCTCTAAACCTCTATTTTTATCTATCCAGATATTTTATCTATCCCTCATCCCTCACTTACTGGGCACTTACTACATGCCAAACTGCTTAGCACATGGTAGGAAATAAAAAAAATAAAATTGTTTATCTGGAAAAGAACTTACTATCTGGTAGATAAGCCAGATAATTTATGTGATAACAACCAGAATGAAACACATTCTCATGTATGGTAGGCTCTGGGCTGGATGTGCAGGAGAGAATATCTCTCTTTTCCATTGGAAGAGACCTTGCAAGATTCCTTCGGGGAGTGAGTGGCATTAGAACTGCCTACTCAAGGATGGATAAGCAGGCTGTGACCTCCCAGAAAAGGAACTAAGAAAGCCTTCTCATCGGAGAAAAGAGCAGAAATGCACAGAGGTGTCCGACATCCGGCAGGCTGTGAAATGCTCCAGGGCAGGGACTCTGTGCATCTTGTGCATTATTATATCTTATGCGCCAAGCTCGTGATTAATAAAACAAATTTGATTAAACAAAACAATGAATGAATAAGCAGTATTTGAAGAGTGTTGACAGTTCACTGGGTTCAGAAAATATGGGGTATGAAAACATATTGCAGAAATCACTTTCCAAAGGATGTTTGGGGACACTTCCTAGGATATATTGCTATGGAATTTGTGCCTCATCTTGCAGGCAGCAGAGAGATACTGAAGGTTTTTAAAAATGACTGTGATACAATTTAATCAATAAAGTTCTGTACTATTGCATCTTTTAATAAAAGCAATCGGAATAAATATGATCCGACAGAGTTAGAAGTAACCAGAGTCAATTCATTACATTAAAATTACATTATATTAAATGAAAATTTAATACATTAAAGTTATAGGGGGTGGAAGTGTCTTACTGAACTTTCTTAATGGATATAAATAGCATACATAGCACACGAAATGGAGCTCTAAGAGATC
This sequence comes from Myotis brandtii, assembly GCF_000412655.1. Taxonomy (NCBI): domain Eukaryota; kingdom Metazoa; phylum Chordata; class Mammalia; order Chiroptera; family Vespertilionidae; genus Myotis; species Myotis brandtii. The sequence goes on along the minus strand of NW_005365371.1, from coordinate 7,809,967 downwards.
AAATTCTATGATGTTAAACTTACTTTATGAATGTTATTACAAAGTCCCATGTGATGACATTTGTCTGTTTTCATAAGTAGGGAAACAGGTATAGATATCCAACGCTTTCCCAAGGACATACATGGAAAATAGTACAGGACAGAGAGTGTAAGACCTGGATTTAGTCCTGCCTCTACCATTAACTTTCCCTAAGACCCTGGGTGCTTCTTCCTTTTTCTGGGACCCAGTCCCCTTAGAAAGGAGGAGGTAGATTTGGACCTTCCATAGTCTGCATAAGCTCTGATGGTTTATGATTCCAATGAGGTAGTTGGGATGGGGACCTGAGACATCACTCTGTCGGTTTCCACAATTAGCACAGCAGGAGGCGTGCATACTTTGTTGGGTAATGAACCCCACAGTATGTTCTGAGGGGAAATAAAACATGCTCTTTTTTTGTTGATCTAAAACTTAACAAATAAAGGTATAAAGTAAAAGATGCAGCAGGAAGCTAATAGGTGCTTTGGTCTGGGTGTTTGTGCCCTCCCACCTCAAATTCATTTAATGAAATCTAATATCCAGTGTGATGGTATTTAGAGGTGGAACCTTTGGGAGGTGATTATAAAAGACACCCCAGAGAGCTTCCTAGACCAGGGGTCCTCAAACTACGTCCCGCGGGCCACATGCAAATACAAATATTGTATTTGTTTCCGTTTTGTTTTTTTACTTCAAAATAAGATATGTGCAGTGTGCATAGGAATTTGTTCATATTTTTTTAAACTATAGTCCTGCCCTCCAACAGTCTGAGGGACAGTGAACTGGCCCCCTGTTTAAAAAGTTTGAGGACCCCTGTCCTAGACCATTCCTTTTGTCATGTCTTCTACAAGGCACCATCTATAGTAACTGGCAAAATGCTGGCACCTTGAACTTGGACTTCTCAGCCCCCAGAACTATGAGAAGTACATTTCTGTAGTTCATAAGATTCCAGTTATGTTATGGCATTGTTGTTATAGCAACCTGAATGGACTACAACAATTGAACATATATTAGGCTTCAATTTTAGAAATTTGTGTGGCTATTCAAATTAGATGCTTAATTTTACCCCAGAGATAACCCATTTAAGAGGATGGCAATCCAGTATGGATAGTAATATTCTTTCTTATTTTTACTAAATTATTTCAGAATTGTAGGTGATGAAAGGTGTGATACAAAAGAAAGATGGTAACACCCCAGTAACTATATTAAGAGCTGAGGAGACAGTACAGGCACTTACTTTTATCTTTAGCTATGTTTCCAAGACAGACACTTACATAAGAAGCACCAGGATTCAAAAGAACCAAATGTCTTAAGAGTAGAAAAGTGTTTGACTTGTAATCAGAATCCTGAGTTTAAATCTTAATTCATTAACTAAGTAACTATAGAACCTTAGGTTAATTACTAATTTATTATCCTTTAGCTTGGCAATCACCTTAAAAATGAGAATGAAATGGAACAGACTGACTAATCTCAGAGGGAAGGGCAGGTAGGTGGGAAGAGATTAATCAAAGAATTTATATGCATATATGCATAGCTCATGGACACAGACAATAGTGCAATGAAGACCTGGGGGTGGGGAACAGTGAGGAGGGGTCAGTGAGGCTGGGGCAGGGGGAGAAGAAGGGAAAGGGGGAACATCTGTAATGCTTTCAACCATAAAGATAAAATTTAAAACTAGTAACAATTATTTTGAGGAATAAGTGAAAAAATACATTAATTACTTGGAATAGTTCATGCAACAAAATATGCGCAGAATAAATGGCAACTATTTATTAGAATATGATTATCTGGGACTTTTTAATAACATATGAGTAGGCAAATGTAGCATTTTTAAAAATATATTTTTATTGATTTCAGAGAGGAAGGGAGAAAGAAAGAGAGCTAGAAACAACAATGATGAGAATCATTGATCATCTGCCTCCTGTACGCTCCCTACTGGGGATCAAGCCTGCAACCCAGGCATGTGCCCTGACCGGGAATCGAACCGTGACCTCCTGGTTCATAGGTTGATGCTCAACCACTGACCTACATTAGCTGGGCTAGCATTTTTTTAACGTGGTGGTATTTAACATAATCTAGACTCAATAAACATAAAAACACAAATAGTATTTTAAATCAGCAGGGGAAATTCAATTGGTAACTTGTGTTATCTGGATGGAAAAAGAAACACAACCCAAAGTTAGATATAATCAACATGGTGGACATTTTCTTCATTTAGGAAGATAATATGAATAATGGCTTATTAGTTCTCACATCATTTAATAGTATGTGTTTTTGAAAGGAAGTATAAGTATCACATTGAGAAAAAAATTCTTTCAAGAGAAGATACTGAGAAACTCTTAAACTGCAGCCGCTGATACAGTCCTGACAGAGCATCAGTGCAATGGAGACACAGCAGCAGGAAGCAGAGCCCTGCCTCCCAGGCAATCTCCCAGAAGCTGAGGGAAAGCCCATGTACTGCAGCCACCTGCAGAGGAGCGGGTACGGGGAACACGGCCTCTTCGTATGCCTGATGGCATCTGAAAAAATACCCCTACTAATTTCATATTTGTGTGTACCGGAGTGCCAACCCAAAGCACTCAGATAACTAGTCACAGAGAACATCTTAGCACCTCAACTGTGTTTCTTCAACCAAAACCAGAAGGAAGTTAATAGTGTAGAAAGTTGGGTCGGGTGGAAAATGCATTCCTTATTCAAGCCCCTCGAGGTCTTCCCAATTGCAAACTCTCCTGTGACCTCCTGACTCCCCCCCCCACAGACACACACACACACACACACACACACACACACACACACACACACACACACTTCTGAGTATTGAGGGCATGTTCTGGCTTTCTCATAGCAAAGACAGCTTCCTGTCTTGCATTAAATTGACACATGTCTTAGTCATGTCTGCTTTCCTCCACTAGACTGACTTCCTAGAAGCAGGGGATCTGAGTTCCTCATTTAGAAGCAGGTGTTTTAACTAACTGTGTGTTGGAAGGAAGAAAGCAGGGTGTCAGGAGGCAAGGTGGAAGAAAAGTTCACAGGTATGAAGATAATGGGAACAAATTACTATGACATAAAACAACCACTCTGATAATGGTGATTTTTTACACTCTGAATCGCCAAATAGCTCAGAGAGAGTTCCCTTTTAAAATTAAAAATAGTCAGTATATTAGGAATAAAAGAAAGAAGCACTACTTGTGATGATATCAACATAGAAAGAACCTAAAACCTGTCAGTGAGTCTTCCCTTTTGTTCCCATGATTGAGCAGCACTCCAGGGTATGACAGAAGGAATTCCAAACCTGGGCATAACCCACACTTTCCCCAACCTGGTGACAATATCAGCATTTGAAACAGTAAAAATGTGAGAGAGAGAAAGCTGTTAGCCAACACCTATATATTTTAGAATTACAGGAAGAATAAGAAGGGATTTCAGGAAGCAATTACTCCAGCACCCTAACTTTATTTATTTATTTATTTATTTATTTATTTAAAACATTTTTATCGATTATTTTAGAGAGAGAGGACTGAAAAGGGAGAGAGAAAAACACTGATGTGAGAGTAAAACATCCATTGGCTGCCTCCTGCACAACCCCTACCAGGGATCAAGCCTGCAACCTGGGCATGTGCCCTGACCAGGAATTGAACCCCCAACCTTTCAGTGCAAGGGACAACTCCTAACCAATAGAGCCACAACAGCCAGGGCATAGTACCTTAACTTTAGATGAAGAATCTGAGGCTTTTCCCTTAAGTAATTCATAGACCTTGAAACCTCTGCAACTCTGCACATGGTAATCCTCCTGCCAGGACTTAGCTCTCCTGTGTTTGTCCCAACTTAGATGTCACCTCCTCTTTGACACCTTCCCTGCCTCTCTTAGTCAAGTTTCTAATCCTCCTTCAAGCCCACTGGGTCACTTCTATACACTTCAATTTATAATTTATATATGTTGGTTTTCCCAACTAGTCCATGAACTCCTTTTATGCAGGAACTATGTTTATCTTACCCACCTGCAAACACCTAGAAAAAAAGAAAGACTTCCTAAATTGATATTAAATAGAGATATGCAAGTTCACTGAGGGAGGTGGGAGAGAGGCTTGCATCAGGAGCACCTCTTCATGAAGCTGAAGACACCCAACTTTCATCTAACAGTCCTCACTGTCTAATCATTTCAATCATAAAACACTTTCTTAAAACAGGCTTGTGAGGGGTAACTCAAAGAACCGATTATATTATGATGGGAGGTGGAAGGAACTGGTTGTCCATAGTACAGTATCTTTGAATGAGAACCGGATTGAAAGAAACAATGCTTTCTTCTCTTAACACCCCTCTTTCCTCCTCTCCTTCCTCTTTCACTTCCTTCACATGCTCCTTTTCCTTTGATAAAGATGGAGTATTAATAGCTGTATCTTAAGAAGTTATGAAATCTCCCCACTTTTCACATCCAATACTCCTTCTCTAGAACTCAGTGCCTGCCCTTTACCCCAAAGACCAGGTTACCTCACTGAGGGATACCATGAAGACAAGTAAGAAGAAAAGCTGGTCAGCAATGAAGCTTGCTGGTTTAAAACACAATCTACAGTGCTTTCTGTGGAGGTTGACTTAGACTTTGCTGTTTATTGACCTTAACAAATGAGTTAAGATAGATAAGAATATTTATGGATTTGAGAAGGCATCTGTTAATGCAGTTCTGAAAAGATTACTGCTGGTGTGTTGTGTCAGAAAATACTATAAATAAAATAAAATGAGGTTAAAGGCATTTAAGATATTCTTTGCAACAATTAAACAAACTAATATACCAAGGTATAGCCATTCCAGATGCCTCCTTCAAAGCCACACACAGTGGAATAGCAATGGTAATAAAATTATCTCAGATGCCACTATGCCATTTTTTATTAAATATTACTAGCAATTTGTGGAGAAATTACAATTACTTTAGAAATTGGGCCTTCCTTTTCACATCCATATTCATAGCAGCATTATTAATAGCCAAAAGGTGAAAGCAAACCAAGTGTCCATCTGTGAATGAGTGGATATAGATAATGTGATATACGTACAATTCAGCCTAAAAAGGAAGAAAATTCTGTCACATGCAACAACATGGATGAACCTTAAGGATATATGCCAAATGAATTAAACCTTTTTGATCATGAACTCATTAGGAAACACATTTTATATCACAAACTAGTATACACACACACACACACACACACACACACACACCTGTATGATTACTCTCATATGAGGCATCTAGAATAGTCAAATCCATAGAAACAGAAAGTACAATGGTGGTTTCCAGGGGGCTGAGTGAAGGGGGAATGGGGAATTGTTTGGTGGGTACAGAGTTTCAGTTTTGCAAGTTGAAAAGGTTCTGGAATTCTGATGCTACTGAACTGAACACTTAAAATTTGTAAACTGGCATATTTTGTTGTGTTTTTAGCACAATTAAAACTTTTCAGTTGGATCTTCCTTGAAACAAAATGCCTCAAACAATGACAACCCCACCCCAACATTTTGATTTTGATTGCCACTCTCTACAGAGTTACTTTAAGAGGCACAAATACTTCTCAAAGTAATATACATGTTGGCTAGAAGGTATTCTATTTGTATATTTAGCCCTGTTATGTATAAATTAAATTTATTTGGCTCTGTATGAAAAGGAAAACAAAGAAAAGCAGTTCACTAGCTACTGTTTTTTTAATCCTCGCCTGAGGATATAATTGTATTGATTTTAGAGAGAGTAAAAGAGTGAGAAACAAAAAGAGAGAGAGGATATAATTGTATTGATTTTAGAGAGAGTAAAAGAGAGTGAGCAACAAAGAGAGAGAGAGAGAGAGAGAGAGAGAGAAAGAGAGAGAGAGAGAGAGAGAGAGAGAGAGAGACATCAATGTGAGAGAGAAACATTGATTAGTTGGCTCCTGTACATACCCAAGCAGGGATTGAATCTGAAACCTGGGTATGTGTCCTAACCAGGAATCGAACCCATGACCTTTCCATGCAAGGGACAATGCTCCCACCAACTGAACCACACTGGCCAGGGCTAACTACTACTTTTTAATAGAAAACATTCTAAGGAGGGCAGTGCTGGATGAATCTTAAAGAGTACAAGTAAGGAAAGGTAAGAGTCCTATTGATACAGACTAAGAAAATCCTGACTATATTATAACTAGTATATTGGGGCATATTTGTTATCTGAACATCTCAATTTCTGAAAATGTGAGCTTTTCAAAAAGTTGAGTTTATGCACAATATCAACAATGTCTTACTTCCACTGAAGGCGTTTTTATTTCAAGAGATACCTGAGGTTGCCTGTCAGCCCTAGGCTACAATGGGGTCATCGAATATCATTTTGAAGAAATCTTGAAAGCCCCAGGAATGAAGGAACAGACAATGACATGAGTTATCTTTAAAACTCCAACATAACTGCCATCTGAATGGAGAAATTACTGGGATCACTCTAACAAAGGCAAACACTGCCTTTACCACCCACAATGAACCTCAGAGATAAGCTCTCTTCTTACACAGGAGCTAGGGTCTGAATAGAGAAACCTTGGTGGCACCTGAAGTAGGTGAAACCTTTCAATTTATGGTTTGTATCAGGTTGATTTTCTTGGCAGTCCAAATAGAAAGGGACTGATTAGATCTTAGCTAAAGGGGAGAAGCAAAAAGCTTGATACCCTGATGGTAAAGATGCATTAAAAAGAAAAAGTGTGAAGGAGAATTCCAAAAGTAAAACAACTTTAATCCTATATTCCTATTGTGTTTATGTCTAGAAAACAAAGGACGAACAAGATACTGCTGTATTTACACCATTCTACTTCCTTTAATTAAAAATTACAGGGAAAAGTGACAAATCAGTCCAAACTACAAAACTTGCTAAACAGAAAAACAGTTCTGATAGAATCACAGAATCCTGGGGTTAGAAAGCCAGGTTGTCCAATTCCTCAGCAATGCAAGCATTTCTTGAAAATCTCCACTGGTGGACTGTCACCAAAAAAAATCTCCACTGGTAGACTGTCACAACCTTCTAAGTCAATATGCCTATAAAAGTGCCCTCTGAGTATAAGAGAAAATGGGTCCCCCCAGCCCCAGATCCACCATTTGGATGCACTCAGAATTATTCCAGCATCTCTTTCACAGGGCAGCCTTTCAGATTTTTGTAGAGAGCAATGTTACCCTTTCTGTTTCTCTCTGTCTCTGTGAATGAAACATGCTTAGTTCCTTCAGCAATTCCTCTCCCACCTGAAGGCACTCTGGTTTTAAATACCTTTATTAATTTGAACATCTCTGTCACCTCTAAATAGGTTAGTCCTGAGTCCTAGTTCATTTCAACTGGCTAAAAAATAACTAATTTTTTTTTTTACTGCACAAAGGCTATAAATTGCTTATGTAAGTGTACATTAATATGATTATTATAAAGTATAACTTAAATTAACCTTTTTATTATCTGGAGATGTTGGTGAGACATTAAACTCATTATGTCAAGCCAGCCTAGGTTGTTCCATCAGCTCTCAGGTAACAGCTTTAACCTTCACCTGGTCATTGAAAAGGAAGCTGGGCATTCTATTTGACTATAGCAGCCTCTCCTTCACATACCCCAAGCACAACACACATGTGCACACAGACATAACTTGCTCATTGTTTTATCTCCATAATGTCTCTTTGTTGCCTCCTTTCTATTCCTCCCGCCCCACACCCCCCCCCATCCAGGTTTCCATTAGCACTCACCTGGACAGCACCAGTTACATGAGGTCTGCCTTCCTGTGTGTGGTTTCTCACCCTTAGTTCCTATTATTCAAGGGACTTATTTCAATAGCCACCTTTCAGTGTTTACTGACATCAGTTATTCCTCAAGCCATGCCCTTAGTGTTAACAGAGATTTTAAAAATGAATGATAATCTTTGCCTTCAAGTAGTTGTAAGTCTAATGAAGAAAACAGAACTTAATAAATACAGCAATTGTACTAAAGGGAAGAATAAACACACATGATCTTGTTCAAAGTGCTGTGAGAATCTTGATTCAAGTGGAGGAAAGGATAACAGTAAATCCAGGCCTTCAAGAATAAGATACATTCTAAACAACACAACTTAAAATGAGCTCCTCTCAGTCCACGTTTTCAAAAGGCAACGCCAGAGTTGGCTAGATGTACTGAGGCATGCATAGTAGGTAAGAGGTAAGGTGGGTGGGTTCAACCATTTTAGAAGACAATTTGGGATAAGTAAGAGATGCTGTGAAAAGATAAAAATCTAAATATCTTTTTGAAAAAGTATGAGTTACAAAGTTTGTATTTACACAATGAAATGTGCAGCAATATTTTAAAAATCATATTACCAAATTGAACAAAATAAAGTAGAAAGTAGTATTCATATATATAATAATAATACTAGAGGCCCAGTGCATGAATTTGTGCGGGGAGGCGGGGGGAGGGCGAGGGAGGTTGGCCGCTGGCCCCAAGGAGGGAGCTGGCCCTCCATCCCCCTGGGAAAGGGGCCACATCCGCCACCACCCATCCCCGGTTCCCCATCCCAGGCTGGGACCCTAAGGCCCTGGCGGGGTTGGGAGAGGAGGCAACAATCACTGGGCTGAGTGAGGAAGGAGTGGATGCTGGACACCAATGCTGCCATTGGTGGCCCGCCACCGCGCAGTTCCCCGCCTCTCCCCCTCCTCCTTCCCTCGCACCGCACAGCTGTGGTGGGCAGGCGGCCCCTGGGGAAGGGAGAAGATGGGAGTGAGACAAACCCTTGTGTTGAGGGCTGACTTTCAATAGATTGCAGCGAGGGAGCTGCTCTGCTATGTAAGAAACCTCGACCCAGAAGCAGGTCTCTACAAATAGTTTAGCACCAGGGGCTGATGGGGGCTGGCTGGCCGGGGGGAGGGGCCATGGGAGATTGGGTGTGGGAGTGCACTGACCACTAGGGGGCAGATCCTGTATTGAGCATCTGCCCCCTGGTGGTCAGTGCGCGTCATAGCAACTGGTTGACAGGTCGTTTCAGTCGTTCTAGCTATTCAATCGTAATGGTCGCTTAGGCTTTTATATATGTAGATAACTATTATATATATACAAAATCTCTAATGGTATGCTGTAACCCTTCCTGCTCAACCAAAACAAAGCCAATTTTGAGTTTTGTTTGTGTGCTTTTTATTTTGTTCATATGTTAATACATTCTCTAATTTGCATAGATATCAGTTCTATCATCATGTGTTGTTCAAAAAGAAGGAAGTTTGTGGGGGAGCACAGGAGACTTGGTTGGAAAGTCTGTAAGGAGGGAATTCCGAAAAGGGAAGTTGGATAAAGGCGGCACCCCTAATTACTGGTATTCCTTGGCCTTTCCAAACAAGTCTGTGCATGTGCAGACCTCGGGTGTTTACTGGAATCTTTATGTTTAATCTCTAGGTGTCCTTGCTTAAAGGACGTTGCAGACACATGTGTCCTCCCAAGATTACTTATCCTACTGATTGTATCTAAAAGATAAACTGTATCTGAAACTGCTGTTACAATAAAAGCCTGAAGAGGCAGGCAATCGAGGCTATCCTGTTCCTTTAGCCATGCAGTCCCTTAGCCCTCTCTTTCACAGCAAACGTATGTTAGAGTAATCATTCATCCATTATGCAGGGTCTGCTAGTCAGCCCCAGCAAACATTTTGTTTCTTCATTTTACTAGTCAAGATATTGAGAAATAAATTATTTTAAACTCTACTTCCTTGAAAAATAATTTGAATTTGGACATTTAAAAACCTGTGCTTAGAAATGTTGGGGGCGGGGGGAAGGTCCCAAACTGAAAGTCACTTATGTGATTATCACTGTAATTACAGCAAGGCACCCAGTGAATTTTATGGCATTAAATGAATTAGGGCAGCATATGAAACACAAGTTTGCAGTTCAGTGGAAATGACTCAATGTCCAGAGATATTTTTATAAAAAAACTAAATGGCGAGTATCTCCTCCATTCTACATAAACCCTACTTTCTGTACAGGGTCATCAGATCTGAAAACAAGGCCCAACCTCAATTCAACCTCATCCAAGAAACCTCCCAAATCCCCCAGTCAAGGAGAATCATCATTTTCCTAGTGCTTTTATAGCACCTTGAATAGCCTATGGGATAGCCTATGAAACTTGAGTTGTAATAATTTAAAGTTTAAAATATGTTGTCTCATATGTCAAATTTCATTTGATCCTTACAAGTGCCCTTCCGAGACAAATTTTACAGATGAGAGAGACTGAAGGTTAGGAAGCTGCAGTGATTGGTGAATGAAGGCACTTGAGCCCAGGTCTCCAGATTGCAGTCAGTGCTCTGTAACTCTTCCATGATGATTTTTATAAAAACAACCGTCTACAACATGTTCCTGATAAACGTTTACTTTCCCTACTGCTTTTCACATGGAAAGATCAAGAAATGTTTGCTAAATTAAATTGAAAATCAAAAGTTGGACAACTTAAAACTTTGGGGAGGTGGTACTGGAGTACTTAGCATTTAAGTTAGACCTGATATATCACATTGATTGATTGATACACACACCTTATATTTATGGAACCCTGGCCCCTAAGAGAGGCAGAACATATCACAAGATAACCCTATATTCTGCATGAGCTGATGTGCTCAGAGAGGCCATAACAGGTCTTTCTGGGCAGACAAGCAATCGATTCCTGAGCCCATGTGTATGTTGCAAAGACCTCAGACTTTTGAGTCAGATAGCCCTGGATTCAAATCCAGACTCTGACTTTTTGAGTCTGGGCAAATTACTTGATTCCTCAAAGTCTTCATATCTTGATCATTAAAAATGATATGATCATACCTGTCTCACAGAATTATTATAATAATTAAAAGAACATAAATAAAGCAGTACATGGTTAGTACTCAAAAAATATGCCTTTGTCTTTCTGTGGTAGATGGAATTCTAAGGTGGCTCCTCCTGTCCCCTTGAGCATGAGTTGGGGCTGTGACTATGATGGGATAGTCACTCCCTGGGTTAGGTTAGGTTATATAAGATTCCTTTTTAGCAGGAGAAAGAGAACTACCTGGTGGTCTTGAAAAAACAAACTGCTATACTGTGAACTGCCTATGGAGATGGCCATGTGGTATGGTCCTGAGGGCAGATTGTAGGACCTGACAATGGTCATGGCTGATAGCCAGCAAGAAAATAGAGGCCTCAGTCCGACAACCTCAAGGAACTAAATTCTGTGAACAACCTGAATGACCTTAAAAGAGAACCCCAAGTTCCCACTGCGAACCATAGGCACAGTGACTGCAGCCTTGAGATCCTGAGCAAAGGACCCAGCTCAGCTGTGCCAAGAGAGTCCCAACCCACAGAATCATAAGCATGTGTAGTTTTAACCACTAAATTTATGATCATTTGTTATGCAGCATGAGTAAGTTAACGTATCCCCCCTAAATGGAATGAGCCAGAGTGGTCTGTAGCATTTGTAAACTTCCTGAGGTTAAATCATTTTAGCAACTGCAGGAATGCAGCCAAGTTTTGTGTAGCCTGAAGCTCATGCAGTTTGAAGCAAATACAAAATTACTTATCAAGTCAGTATTAATTTAAAATAAAAAATAAATCAGGCCAAATTACACATTTTAAAAAAATTACAAATAGCATAAACATTATAACATCCAGACACAGCTTTCAACTTCCTTATACAGATCCCAAAAACGGCAGTGACAACTCCCCCATCCTTCAACAGGGAATGAGTGATGGCAAAGGAGATGGCTAAGAGGAAAAAGCTAGTACCCCTAACCAGCTGTGGTCAAAATACCTTACTTTTGCAAGTTGACAAAAACATATGAACATGTGAACACATTACTAGGGTCCCTCTCAGGACCTTGGAAGTGCCTGGGCAAATGAGAAACCCATGAAGCTGAAGGTTGATTAGCTTCTGGACGGTGGAGGTACAAAACATCAGCTTTACCTCCAAAACTGTGAGAAATCCAGCTTTTTGAAGAATGAGGAAAATAAGTCAAGGAAAGATAAAATAACTTCCCAAAGTCTCATGGCTAGTAAAGGATGGAGGTGGAATTGAACTTGGGCAGCCTGAACCCATAATCCTTACCATCTGCTACCATAGGAGCAAGCCTGTGACCGTGCATGTGTGTGTGCACCTGAGTATGTGTGTGTTTGGCAGATAGGAAAGAAAGTAAGTGTTCTGTGATTCAGTCTTAACATGGAGTTGACTTTTTTTGAAGTCTTATTTGTTCCACTTGATTACAATAGTAGCCTATAGAACTAGAGGATGGGTTGTGGAGTTGATTTTAGGGACCATAAACAGCCTTCACTGCTACCCAAAATGACTGTGACTCAGCATTAACTGAAAAGCCTATCTCTAGGAATTTGCCCCCAGACCACAGTAAATTAGTTAAAACCCCCATGATCACAAGTATCCCGGATAAACTAACTCACGATGACTTCTCTCTCCATTGAGAAGGGCAGTGGGACTCTCACCTCACTGCTTTTCAGATCTAGAAGCAAGTCTTCCAGTGGTGACATCTTACCCACTGAAGGGTTCAAAGAACACTGAGGAAAGAATTAGGAGAAATGGCTCTACGTCTCATTCTCACAATTACTCCACCTACAACACTTTGGATAATGCCATCCCTCTCTGGGTCTATTTCCTTGGTGAAAAAGGGGTTACACAGCTGCTCCAATGTTCTATGACCTATGTTTTTACCTTTAAACCACCAGTCAAAAGGATCAGAAGAAAAAACATTCAAGGCAATGAGTTGGGGGAATATCCTGGGTTTATTCTAGCTCTCTTTCTCATTTACAGCGATACTAGTTTTAAAAAAAACACACAACTAACTTTATTTCTTTAAATACTAAATGAGGAATACACATTTAAAGGAAAAAAACCGAGTATTTCTATTCTGAAATTGAAAGTCACTTACAAAAGACAGGAAATATTAGCAAAAGTACTTGAAAGAGCCCCTGCTCTCCGCCCCCTACTTCAAGAGCTGCTCACTGAGATCCTCCCCAGGCTCAGGGCTCTCCCCCACTGGCAAATTTCAGGGAGTCAGGGCACCATCGGTGCCAGATGCAGTCCTGACAATCAAGTTCTGGTCCTGAACAGCACTGCTCGGCCAGGGACTTGTGGGTGCATCTCTGAGCCTTACTTCCCTCATCTGTAAAGGTAGGGAGCTTACCTAGTTTACTTCTTTATTTTTTTTTAAAGGCAAGTTACTCAAAAAAGTGAAATAAACAAGTGTTGCTGCTGAAGTGTACCAAGCATCCGTCAAAATAAGCATTCCTTCTCCTTGTTCTGTTTGGTCTTTGCTTATCCGATCTGCTATCATTTTCTCTGTGTCGAGCAATTTTCTATGCGTTACCGTGCTAAGCCTCCTAATCGCATTTTCAGAGGCCCACATGATAGATACCAGTTGCTTAACTGAATTCATAATTCCCTGGCATTTCTAAAGAGAATAATTTTTAAAGAATATTTTTAAAACAACACAAATTAAGAAAAATGACACATCACAATTAATGCATCTACTTCTTTCAGCCCAATTCATCCTCAAAGTTTTCTTCTCACCCTTACTGATCACCTGCTTCATGTGTTAAGTGCTGGGGTTCTGAGGGAATGACCCCAGGTTGAAATAGTCATATCCCTGTCTTAAACTTAAAGAAGTTCTCCTTCTAGATGGTGATCCAGCAGCATTAACTGATAAGAAGTAGAACCCCCCGTCCCCCTGTGGACCCCAAATGACCTATTTTGTTATAGTGAGGTACCAAAGATGAATACTGTCTTTTGTGTCTAGCTTTGACCCCTGGAAGTCACAGTTTAGTGCTGAAAATCAGTGTTCTCAAGCATTCATACACATCAGGATCACCTGGAAGGCTTGGTAAAACAGATTGCTGGGTCTCACTTCTGGATTTCTCATGCAGAAGGTGTGAGTGGGACCAAGAATTTGTAGTTTTAACAGGTTCTGAGGTGATGCTAATGTTGCTGATGTGAGGCCCACACTTGGAGAACCCGTTGAAAGGAATGATCACGAACTGAGCTAATTAGCCTGTGACGAGGCTCTGACACTGGCAGGATTCAAAAGCTCCCCAGGTGTACTAATGAGCTCTCCAAGCCACTGGACTCGATTAGATATGTTATTTCCCCCAATCATTGCACTTACAAAATACTTCTAAGTTTACACCTGTTTCTGAGTAGTTTGCCTGATTAAGGATTTCTTTCATGTAGGTTCAAACTTCTAGATAAAGCTATGCTTAGGATGGCATTTCCCAGGAAAGACTAAAATGCAGCCCATAATTTTTGATCACTGACTACATACAAAGTGTGATGTATTGGATGCTGGAGAACTCAAAGATGGGGACCCACCACACACTGGATAGGTGCTGAAGGACACAAAGGTTAACTTATTTATTCAAAATCTAGAGGCCCAGAGCATGAAATTTGTGCGCAGGTATGGTCCCTAGACCTGGCCTGCAATCAGGGCCATCTTCCCAGGCTGCCTGCAGCCGGCCCCGCCCCCCACTAGGTTAACTTATTTATTCAAAATCTAGAGGCCCAGAGCATGAAATTTGTGCGCAGGTATGGTCCCTAGACCTGGCCTGCAATCAGGGCCATCTTCCCAGGCTGCCTGCAGCTGGCCCCACCCCCCACTGCCACCCCCCCCCGGTCCCCCATTCGCCATCCGGTGATCGGATCCTGCTGGCCGGGGGAAGGGACCACGAGGTCGGCTGTTCCTGCCTGCTTGCCAGCCCCACCCCCACTGCGGGTTGCCCTCTGTGTGTGAGGCAACTGGCGGAGCAGGGGCCTTGGCCTGGCACCACCTGAGTCCCCTGCCACCCACCCCTGGTTCCCCGTTCACCATTGGGCAATCATAGACTGCTGGTCGAGGAAAGGGACCAAGAGGTGGTCAGTGCGCCTCATAGTGACTGGTCGAGAGGTCGTTCTGGTCATTCCGCCATTAGGGTCAATTTGCATATTACCCTTTTATTATATAGGATTATTCCTTGAAGGTTCACTCTATGCTGTGCAAGGAGCTCAGGCTTTTTCCCTGTAAAAATAGGAAGCTTTGGAGGACTTTAAGGATGAGAATGATATACTGTAGAACCTCATTTTCAGACTTAATTTGTTCTGGAAGGCTGTTCGAAAACCAAATCATGTTTTCTCATTAGAAATAATGCAAATTGAATTAATATATTCCAGACCTCTAGATGAGTCCTTGTTTTAACCTTTCTTATATACATATGTCTATTAAACTGTTTTTCTTTATAAATAAACACTTTACAAACAAAAAGGACATGAAATGTGAATAAAAATTTAACAAAAAAGAAAAGAAATGTACAGTAAAATGAAAATTTAACAATAATTTTAAGCAGCAACAAGAGCAAAACACACACACACACACACTCACACACACACATATTCACAGCACAATATCCTGAGATGTTAACAGTGGCAAACAGACTCATAATTGCACATTCTCTCCTTTGTCACCTGAGAGATGCGTGACTGATTATACAGGTATCAGCATGAAAGGGTTGTCAGAATAAGAAGCGAATTGTTAGAGATGGGAGACCTTCTGGAAACGAGGTTCCACTGTAATCTGAATTGAATCTTTGTAGTTTGCACCTTAGATTCATTAGAAGGTCCTTGGAGCAAGAGATGCTGTGAGAAAGGGTCATAGATAAGTAAGCAGAGGGGATGAGGAAGAACTCCCTGGGAAAGGAGGGAGGAAATAGAAATTATTAAAGAGACTAGTGACTGGAGGAAGAAGCTGACAGAGCTGCAAAGATTACAGAAAAAGACTGACAATGCCATTCTCAAGGCCATTAGGAAAATAAAAATACCACTGTAGTCATTCAAAGGCATCCATGAAATACAAGGTGATGAGAAAAAAAAATATGCTACTTGTAAAAAGAAAAAGCTGGGTAACAGTACCGGCCTTTAGCCAGAAATATTTAGGAAAAGCCAGTGGAATTTCTGAGAACAGTGAGAGACTATATGCTAGTAACTCCCATTCCAAATTTACTCATTTCTTCAGCCTCCCATAATCTGGAAACATTACTGAAGAACCCCTCTGTGTAAAATCTTCACCTTCATTGAGCTGCAGGCACTGCCTCTTACTCTACTCACTCTCATGTTCAGCTTTATTGCCTGTCTTTTTTCTTTCTTTTTTCCTTAAATAAATGTACTCTCTGAATTCTATTCTTCTTTGGAACTCATCTCACCTCAATTGACTAAAAGAATATTTTCTGTAGTGATGAATCCAATCTTTATCTCAAATACCTACAACTATCCTCAGTTTGAATCTTTCATTTCCAAGTCTTCTGGACATACTGTATCTTCCAGGCTATCCCTAAGGCACCTCAAACTAAAGGGTAATATTTTATTCATTTTCACCCATTGATGTGATATTACCATTTAAAAAATTTTCAAATGCACTATGAAAGCATCTCTGATTCTAACTGGATACAATTTTAATGGCAGTGCTTTCTTCTATAGTATTATAATGATGGCTCAGGTTTTACCTCTCTTTCAGATGTCTAAATCATTGAGGACAAGGAATATGACTCCTTCGTCTGCATATTATAATGATGGCTCAGGTTTTACCTCTCTTTCAGAATCACTGAGGACAAGGAATATGACTCCTTCATCTGCGTATCTTCAATGAAGAGGTTTGCCCTTATCTTTTGTTAAGTTGATGAGGGAAGGTAAAAACTGCTACTTTTAAGCCTTCCTGAAAACTTAGAGCCAATCTAAAAGAAGCCATCCTCAGGAAAACCCAATAGAGTTGGCTCTCTCTATCAGTCAAGAGGCAGAACCAGGGATTCCCAGTCTTTTTGTTTTCTGATGCCAGTGCAGTCAGGTCACTAGTTAATGAGTCTCCTTCTGCCCCAGGCTCCGAAGGGTAAAAACCAGAGCAGAGAACCCACAGGAGAGACAGGTTTACTGCTATCATCAGGCGGGTATCCCCATAAGGAGAGAAACATTCATGTCAAAGACAGACAACCTAACAACATTCCTGCAAAAGAAGCTCATGCTTGGCCAGGATCTCATCACTGTGGCATTTGCAGTGTTGCTAAGACACCAGTCTGCATGTCATGTGCTGCAACATTTCAGAGCATCTTGGGCCTGCAGGCCTCTCTGGTTTTATATAGCCCTCTGATTTCAGAGGGATGGAGGCTGGCCCAAGAGAATCACCTCACATGGTTAAATTTAAATGTGAAATAATAAAAAATTTTGGCCTGAGAGTCACAAAGTGTGGGCCACTTTGTCCTAAACTGCAACACTAAGTATGGTGTCTAATCACAAGTGTAATTGTTCTTTGCAGCAACTCTTCAAGAATCATCCAAGACACAGTGTAACCAACATAGGATTGTCTGCCTTTATGTATGAGTGGAAAGGGCAATCAGCTTCAGACCTGAGGTCTAAGGCTCTGGCAGGAATATAAAATTGCCAGAAGGCTTTTATTGAAAAAGTAACTTTGTTTTCTACAATAGTCCCTTTAGGAGTCCACCAAGTCAGCCTCTATGCTCCTTTTACATACATTCTGCCACTATCAATATTCTTTATATAGACTTTAGAGCCTCCTCTGGTAATTCATCCCAATATCTCTTTGCTTCCTGCACAGTGTAGAGCTCTTTTACCCATTCTCAGTAGAGCTGAAAAGAACTTCAAACTTTTCCCAGTATTTTCAGTATAATACAGCTTCCCACACAGATCCTTTTTAAGCCACATGCTTATCTACCTTTCTGAAATAAAAAATATTCCCATTTTTTCTTGGATCATCCACTCAGTAGATGTTTAGTGACTCCCTTCTATGTGCTGGGCATTGTGCTGTACAGTGGATACAATGGCGGGAAAAACCAGATCTGGTTCTTGCCTCAACTGAGCTCAGAGTCTAGTGCTGGAAGAGACAGATGGAAATGAAATAATCCCACAAGTTAAATGTGAAACTGCATCTGTGAACGAAAGGTATGTGACTGTGTAGGTGTCGAGTACAAGGAGAGGCCAGCCAAGAGTGTATTTACTGAAGATGTAAATGTTGAACTGAAGTCCAAGGGCTGAGGATGGAGGTACCTAAGGGAACACTTTTTCAGGTAGGGGGGAGCACTATGTAGGAAGACTGTGGTATGAGAGTATAAAGAATACCAAAAAAATTTAAGGAAAAAAGTTGTCTTGTAGACCATTGGGAAAAATTGTCTTTGTTTTAAAAGCAATAAGAAATCGATTGAAAGGTTTTAAAGAGTTGGGTGGGATGAAATGAAAACCTGTGCATGTTGAGGAGTCACAGTGACTACAGTCTGGGAAACTATCCAATGAAGAGGCATTTAGTCCCAAGTGGACTGGTTGGGAGTATTTTGCAATAGCCTGGGCAAAACAAATAAGATTAAAGTGGTGGCAGTGAAGCAATTCATAATTAGTCAGTATGGGGTGGGAGCAACAGAATGAGTCAAAGGTGATCTCTACATTTCTGGAACAGCAGGACAGCCTGTATACCATTCCCTGAACACACCAATTCTGCCAACAGACACAGAGAAGTAAGATCATAACTTTGAATTTCGATGTGTTGAGCTTCAAAATTTTTCTTCACTAACCCCTTCTTTTTCCTAGTTTTCAAGAATCTCTCATAATTTCTCTTCTGGAATCTCTACAAATTAAAAAGAAAGAGGGCAAAAAGATAGAGGGCAGCATCTCTTTAAATCTTCTGTTTGGCAGATGGCAAGAGGATTTCAAGCATCTGCCACGTTTGAAAATCCAACTCTATTTACTTTTATAATGTATGTTAATCACTCAACAAATTGAAAATAAAACAAATGACTCTTTACTCACCAGCCACATAATCTAACTCACCAGACCCTATGAGCATCCATCAGGAGGCTGACAAAATTTCTCCAGCTCATACAATATTATACTAATTTGACTTACAGTTTTACCTAAATTGTAATGCATATAGAATATCTTTCCAAATTAAGTGTGAGCTCACTGATGGCAGGAACTACATCTTACAATTCTAAGGGAGTCTAGGAAATGCTCTAAGATAAAGTACCTCAGTCCAGACACAATGCATACCATACATTTCCCAATTCCTGACACTATGTTGAGCATTGGTAAGGGTATAATTGTATATGGCATAAAAATAGACTTATATTTGGGGATTTGAATTATAATGCCTGAATCACCCTTAACTACCTATGCAAAAGTAAGCAAACTGTTTCACTTCTCTGGGCTTTAGTTGCTTCAATTAGTAATTTTTGAAGATTCAATAGGATCCTAGACCTTAAATAAAACATAAGCATGTTTCACAGAAGCCATAACAGCTTTCCTTATCTTTCTTGAGTTCATGTTGAATAAATAAAGGTGTACAGGAATGCCTATATGAACAAGTGAAGCCGAGGGAAGATGCAGTGGGTAGCAAGAGTATTAATTAGGTCAGTGATGGCGAACCTATGACACGCGTGTCAGAGGTGACACGCGAACTCATTTTTTTGGTTGATTTTTCTTTGTTAAGTGGCATTTAAATATATAAAATAAATATCAAAAATATAAGTCTTTGTTTTACTATGGTTGCAAATATCAAAAAAATTCTATATGTGACATGGCACCAGAGTCAGTCTCTTCTTGTCTGTGCCTTGACTTCTTCCCCTATGAAACCATTCTCAGGGAGGCTGCACATGTTTTCTTACTGCTACAGCCCCAGGGCCAGGGACCCACTCTATACTCAATTATATCCCTTTGAGAATGAAAAGAGGGACAATAAACTGAGAACATTGATCATTTCCAGTGTGAAAAGACCTCTTCAAACAGGAAATGACAGCACTTTACTAGTTGATATATCTCTTAGATCAGGTCTGTATTATTTTCCCCCTCTCCTTGTGCAAGAGATAGCAAGAGGAATTCTCCTCAAGGAGATGAGATTTACAAGTGAGTCCTCATCAATTCTAAAGCCAGGACCTTGTGGAGCAGGAACAGCCAGATTCCAATTACCGCACAAAGATTGGCCTGGGTTTCCAGGTGAGAAACGCCAAATCTCTCTCCAGCCATCAGAGAATTTCCATGTCATGTTTATAGTTCAGAGGTCCATAGTTGTACCAGAATTGTATTCTCTAGGTTCTCTCAACTCAACACAACCTACTTTTCCCTGAAAAAGATAATAAAACACTGTCTTAGCTGCTAACTTGCCTTGATCCCAATTGTACTTACATTTTAGAGGCCTAATTTTGATCTACTGAATGTCACACAGATTAAAATTAGAGTGTGGCTGAAAGGAGCCAAAATAATGCTGCCAGGAAATTGAGATGAGCCCTACCTAAAGAACCCACTATTATCAGATGGAAAGACAGAAGCCACGTGTCTTCCGTTGCTAATAGGGTCTATCATGAAGCTCAAAGGATGAGTATTTTGGGGGGAAGACTGGATTTTAGCTAAGACTTATAACAGAGAAATTCAAACATTTGTAATGATATCCACATTCTTTGCAGCACATGTAACCATTACAGTTACTCAGAAATAACCTTGAGTGAGGTTTTCACTGTTCTGTGCAGATCTATTACAGTATCTCCCTAAATCCAGATTTCAGTCAACACCAAATGTGATAGTCAGAATGAAATAGTCTTTGTTTCCCTTACATAAAAATTTTCAGAAAATATAGATGACACTGTATGAGACTTATAAAAACAGAAATAACTGGGAATATTACAGGGCAGTGGTAAGAAATAGGGCTGGAAAGGTTGATGGAGAACATTGAATTCTTAGCCTAGTATCTGACTTTATCTTTCAGGCTATTGAAGATGTTGAAAAGTGGGTGTGACATAATTAGCGTCCTGCTTTAGGGTGTATACCTAATAATTTTATTTTGGCTTAACATTTCAAATAACATTTTGTTTAGGACCTGAGTTCAAAATCTATCTCAAGAATGCTCAAGCATAGAAAACAACAATGGTTTAAAGATCATTTTTAGCTCAACAAAATCTGCATTTTGGTGTGGATTTTGCTTTACCATTCATTCTCATATTTAAGGCATTTGCATTTGCTTCACACAAAATAAGTCTAGATGAAAACTCATAAACAAGTGCTGGTCCATGACATAAGCACAAAGCTCTGCAGCTTATGGGGGTAGGAGAGCAGCAAAGTGGGCAGGTGACAATGAGAGGGTTCAGACATAATAATTGAGAAGCATTGGTACTGAATGCCAGCTATTAGGCTCATCCAGGAACTCCCAGATCTATCCTCAAATTCAGGCCATGGATTCCTGGAGTTCCAGAAGTCCCTATAACATAACTAGAGGCCCGGTGCACAAAAATTTGTACACTCGGGGGGCGGGGGAGGGGGGGTCCCCCAGCCCGGCCTGTGCCCTCTCGCAGTCTGGGACCCCTTGGGAGATAACGACCTGCTGGCTTAGGCCTGCTCCCGGGTGGCAGAGGGCAGGCCCAATCCCTA
>NW_005365371.1:7779070-7787228 GCF_000412655.1 Myotis brandtii | reverse complement strand
GCAGCAAGCAAGCCTCCCTGCTTGCTTCAGTGCCTGGCTGCCGGCCGCCATCTTGGCTGACAGTTAATTTGCATATACTCACTGATTAGCCAATGAAAAGGGTAGCGGTCGTACGCCAATTACCATGCTTCTCTTTTATTAGTGTAGATAGGATTTTACTGGATCATAGACATCCACATACACTTTAACTAGCTGATTGTGAGAAAGAAACAGAACAATGACCAACTATTTGGCTGCCCTAGCATGTCAAGGCCCTCATTCCCTCCAGGGCTGTCCAATGTGACCTTGACAGCTGACCTCGGAAAAAGGGCAAGAAAGATTTGAATTCAATTTCTTTGAACCTGTATTCCCCCTCTTTCACACTTCCCTTCTCTCCTCTCACCTCCCAATATTTCCCATTCAGTGTGTTTATTGGAAATCGTTGTGTTTTTTTTTAAAGGAATATATGTTTTTCTCTCTCAGGACTCATTCCATTCTTGGTGTTATTTTGTCATTCGTCTTTTCCCCCTTGTCTTTGTGTGAGGTTGTTTTTTTGTGTTCTTTATTTAGCCAATTGATTCTACCATTGTTTCTGGAACAGGATAATGTGACCTTCAGCATTAGACACGACTGGGACAAGTGGGAAAAGAGCAGAGTCTATTGTCATTCCTAACGTTCTAAGAATAATTCCAGCAAGCCTGCTCCATAATGCTGACAGGGTTTCCCCAGATTCTCTGCTGTTAGACACACCAACAGGCCTGCTTGGTCGGCATGGGAGGTCAGAAGTGGTAAGATAGTGCCATCTTGTGGATTTGATGGGAAATGCTTCATTCAGTGAACTAAACCAAATTTCAGTTTAGCTCTCAAAATGGTATGAGAATGTACTTTCACATGCCTTGAACACCTTCCAGTCACGGAAGCAAAGCCTCAATTTATGTATCCTCTGAGTAGCAGCCGAAATATCTGTACAGTGACTCTGTCCTCAGGTGAAATTTAAGGTGAAGGACAATCACTAGCTTCTGTTCTTTAAACAAAGGATTTGGAGCAGTCAGAAATTCAAAGGAAAGGGACACTAATTATGCAGATTGAATTCAAGTTAAAATTTACAGAGCATCTGAGCAGTAAATTCCACCCACACTTTAAAGTGGAGCACTAATTACTGCTCTTCCAGTACATCTTCCCTGAGGAGGTCTCTTCTTTTCTTGGAACTGCCACAAACCGGTTATCTTTACATTGTTAACACCAATGATTGTCAAAGGCATGGTTTATGGACTATTTACATTAAAATCGCCTGTAATGTTTTCTTAAAGTGCACTTTCTTGGGCCCTACCCTACATCCATTAAATCAGAATCTCTGGGGCTAGAACATAGGAATGGGCATTCAACATTGGCACCCCAGTTCATTCTCTTGTCTATTGTGTACTCCAGTTAGAGACCCCAATGCTCTTGGGATTGGATCCAGGAAGTAAGCAATTTAGGAGGAGAATTGCCCTTGTACCTTCATGTTAGACTCGTAGTTTTTCAGAGCTGAGTTTCTTGGAACTTTGGGAAGCTTTCCCAATTAACTTCAGAAATTTCAAACAGATGCCTCCTCTGAATCCTCCAACCCAATCAAATCCGAATACTGGATGCATAGAAGCAGTAATTTTATTCCACCTTTTAACCCTCACTCACCTCTTTATAGGAATCCACACACAATCTGCAGGGGCCTAGTGCCACAGGCAAGGTTTGAAATTGCACTTGGAATCTTCTGGCTTCAAATAATTAGCCAAGCAAGAAGACTAGAGCCACTAGATAACAGCATCACAGCCACCCTAAAAGCAGCAGATCAACTGCCTCCAGCAGAACAGAGCCATCGCCCCTGTCCCACTGAGGCACTAAGACTGCAGAACTACCCAGATACACCGATCATGTTGCAACTGCTTGGCACTCTGCAGCGCCCCAGGAATTCTGAGCTACAAAGGAGACAGTCATCTGTTCCTCACACTAGCAATTGTGTCATTAAACAAATGGCTCCATAATGTCAGAAGAGGCATTCTTTGTGACAGTCAAGTGATATAATTTGTCTTGATTCCAGACATCGGATGCATCTGACTGGAATCGGGTAGTTTATTTGATGTTGCAGGTTTATCTACAGAAAAGTGAGTATAGCCAGACATTGAGCAAAAAGCACAGCCATTAGGTGACTACTTAAAAAGCCATACTTTTGCCTTTGTGCACAAATAGAGGGTGGGGCAAAAGTAGGTTTACAGTTGTGGGTATGTGAAATAGTTTATTTTTTTACATTTTCATTACTGTTTTATTTGATATTTATTTATTCATTTATTTCAACTTGTTTGTTGAAAATATTACAGAAGTCCCCCTTTCTCATTCCCCCTATATCCCCCCTCTTCCCTGCTCCTGCCCCTTTCCCTAGGCCTTCACCAAACTATTGTCCTTGTCCATTGACTATGCATATATGCATATAAGTTCTTTGATTAATCTTCCTACCTCCTCCCCCCTTTCCTCTGAGATTTGTCAGTCTGTTGCATGTTTACGTGTCTCAGTATCTATTTTGTTCATTAGTTTCATTTGTTCATTAGATTCCACATATAAGTGAGATCACGTGATACCTGTCTTTCTCTGACTGGCTTATTTCATTTAGCATAATACTCTCCATGTCCCCCCATGCTGTCTCAAAGGGTAAGATATACTTCTTTTTCCCAGCTGCATAGTGTTCTATTGTGTAAATGTACCACAGCTTTTTTAGCCACTGGTCTACTAATGGGCACTTGGGCTGTTTCCAGATCTTGGCTATTGTAAATAATGCTGCTGTGAACATAGGGGTGCATATTTTTTTTCTGATTGGTGTATTAGGATTCTTATGATATATCCCTAGAAGGAGGATAACTGGGTCAAATGGCAGTTCCATTTTTAATTTTTGAGGAAACTCCACACTGTTTTCCATAGTGGCTGCACCAGTCTGCATTCCCACCAACAGTGTACTTAAGTTTCCAACCTCACCAGCACTTGTTGTTTATTGATAGTAGCCATTCTGACAGGTGTGAGATGGAACCTCATTGTCATTTTAATTTGCATCTATCTGATAAGTAGTGATGTTGAGCATTTTTTCATATGTCCTTTGGCCATTTTTTTGTATTATTACATATTGATTATTGTGTTATTTTTCATATTAATAACTGTAGACCTACTTTTGCCACACCTGCACATGAAAATTGTTTTTCTAAGCTATGTTGTTGTATATAAAATGCAAAACACAAATTTTTACTGTCTAGACCAGTGATTTTCAACCTTTCTCATTTCATGGCACACAAACTAATTACTAAAATTCTGCAGCAAACCAAATATATATTTTTGCCAAGCAGACAAAAATTATGTATAATTTTGATTCATTCACACCGATGGCTATTATTGTGTTGGCTGTTGTCACTTTTTATTTTACCAACTAAGGAAAAGGAGGTCAGTGCTCCTGACTAAATAGGTATTGCATGTTTTAAAAATTCTTGCAGCACACCGGTTGAAAATTGCTGATGTAGACAAATCTGCTTTCAGAATAGGTAAGTCAATTTTTCTGAACTATGTTTTCTGAACATAAAAGTAGTTCCAGGTTAAACAGAGAGTTCATTCAGCTTCACATGTCTGTTTCTAACAGCAATGGCTAATGGAAGTAATGGCTAAATTCAGCAAACATTTATTGAACACCAACACATGTAATGAGCCATTAGATGCTATGCAATCAAAGGAAGGGGGTCACATATCAGATGAGATAATTTAGGGATGGCCTGAAAGAATAACTCATGTTTTATGCTGGCCTTAAAGGATGTACAGTGTAGGGAGTGGAGGCAGAGGAAGTTGTGTGAACAGCAGCCAACAAGCAAAGTAATTCCTTTCTTTCCATCCCTCCCTCCTTGTCTTTCTCGGTGAGGTCAACCTCCACATGCATAACCCATCTAACACCTGCTCTCAGATCATGGGCATCCTCACCGTGAATGATCTTTTCCTCCACTCCACCCAGCAACCCGCTTCCATATCACGCATAGACTTGTACTCTGAAATTTCCACCTCAGTCATCCAACTCTGACTCAATGCCTCTTATGTTTCTAGTACCTCCAGCCACCGCCCCCCAACACACACAATTCCTGTCCTATTGAGATCTATAATCCATTATTCTCACCACTGTCCACCATCACACACCCTATCCCTTCACAATTGGCAAACTTGTACTCACCTTTGCAGTCTTTGTCTAAACAAAACTGTTTTTCCGGTACTAATCCTGCCCCTTTAACCAGATGTGGTCTTCCTGCTATATGCACTTTTGTAGTACCCTGGATTCCTCCCATCGTCAACTAATCAATCTTTAGGACAATTGCTTATGGTTTGTCTTCCTCTGTAGAGGGAATAGGAACTAAGAGAACAGAAATCACTGACATTCTTATCCACAGCTATATGTCTAGTGTTTGGCAACTAAATGATGCTTAAAAATTATTTGTTAAATCAATAAATAAAATGATAAAGTACAATGTGGCCAAGGCACAGAGAATTCTTCCAGCAGTAGGGAAAATTCAGGCTAGAAAAACGGGTTGAAACCATTTTCTAGAGATTTTGAGCATTCAGACAAGTTGGTTTTGATTATTGTCCAGGTAATGGGAAAAGCGTGGGGTTGTTAAAGATGAGCCTCCCCAAATAGTCATGTTCTGAATAACTATTACAGCTAATTAATAAAAGCATTTATGCATTTATTGCAGAAAATCTGAAAAAAATCAGTGAAGTGGAGAGAACAAAAATCACTCATTTCTACAACACTGCTATATGAATTTTTTAAGTAGTTTTATAGACACTTGTTTTAGGCCATGGGAATGATATAACATGCTCAAGCTTGGCCTTGATTTTCTTTCCTAAGCACTTTTTTCAAAACATTTGAAAACCTTTAGTAAGCTTTATTCAATGGCTTATCTAACATTCAATCATATTACTATATATATATTTTTTTTACTTAATAGCTTCTTATTTTTTAAAGTTATGTTTTTCACCATTTAAAAATTTTTATTGAAACATTATAGTCAAGTGCACATACATCTTAACAGTTCTTCTCTAGAAAATTTACTCCCATATAACTACTACTCAGATCCAGTACTTAATATTAACACCACCCACAAGCCCCCCACATGTCCTTCCCCAGGCAATACCCTCCAAAGGTAACTACTGTTCTGACTTATAGCCCCTTAAATTAGCTTTGTCTGTCTCTGAACTTCCTAGTATTTTGTGCCTGACTTCTTTTGCTCAATGACTGTGGAATTCATTTAAGCTGTTGTGTGTAGTAGTCCATTCATATTCACTTCTTTAAATGATTTAATTATATAAATACACCATACTTTATTCATCTATTCCACTGTTGATGGACACATGATTATTTCTTGCTTAGACCTATTACAAATACATTTTTCTGATTAGCTGTGTTTTAATATAGTCATATTTTTAGCCTAAAATACATCTCAGTGAATTGAGTTGCAGTAATCTACCCACCATTGTGGAAGATTGTTTTACCTGAACGTGCCTCATCCAGTTATTCTATACTCTGTAAAGAAATCACTTCCTGATGTTAGAGCTACACAACTGACTCTAAATCAATTTCTCTTTATGTTTTCTTTATTTTTAGTGCCAATTTTGTGAGTTATGGAGGAGCAACCAAATACAAAAGGAAACATTCACCTAAAGAAAAGGGGAAGGGGGAGGAACACCTTAGCAGCATGGTAAGCTGCACATAAACATTAAAAGTCCAAAGTAAATCTGCCTTGTACCCCAGTTATACACTTTCACACCATCCTAAGTATGGGAGGTACTATGTTTGGTTCTACAGTAGATGCATAGGTTTTTTTTTTGTTGTTGTTGTTTTTTTAAATATATTTTATTGATTTTTTACAGAGAGGAAGGGAGAAGGATAGAGAGTTAGAAACATCGATGGGAGAGAAACATCGATCAGCTGCCTCCTGCACATCTCCCACTGGGGATGTGCCCACAACCCAGGTACATGCCCTTGACCGGAATCGAACCTGGGACCTTTCAGTCCACAGGCCGACGCTCTATCCACTGAGCCAAACTGGTTTCAGCGATGCATAGGTTTTTAAATGAGAAAAAACTTGAATTTGAATCCTAGTTCAACTCTTTCTTTTTATAAAATATTGTTTGATTGTTTTAGAGAGAGAGGAAGGGAAAGGGACAAAGAGAGAGAAACATACATGTGAAAGCTAAACATCAATCAGCTACCTTTCCCCCACCAGGGATCAAGCCCACAACCCGGGCATATGCCTTGACCAGGAATCCAACCATTAGTTAGGATTTCACCAAAGTAAGAAATAATAGGGGTGGTTGAATACTGCAGTTCCAAGAAGGGGAAGACGTCACAGTAGGAAGAGTCTGGTGACACTCAGGTGATGTCTAGTACATAAGCAGACAACTGATTGTGAACACAGTGATAAAAGAGACTATAAGCTCACAACTAAAATACAGCTATACTGGGTGTCTGTGGGCTTGAGAACCCCAGCTCCAGATAATTTTTCTGGTATTGATTTCCTTGGAATATGTACTCATATTTATTTTTATTTTTGTTGTTATTAATTTGAAGTGGAGAGTATATTTTTGAAATATTCTCTCCAACAAATGTATTTTCTCTTACTGGTAAGAAATTTACTTGTATTGAACGTCTGGCATCAAGGCTAACCACGAAACTTACTGCTTAAGCAGTAAGTGGGTAAGTGTTCCCAGTTTAAAAGTCTACAGAGTAGGAAAGGAAAACATCAGGTACAGACTGGAAATAGGAACATTAGTGGACATAGGAACATTTTGAGGAAGAAACACTGAGTTTCCTAGAGAGAACAAGAAGGTCAGAAGCTCTCTGGGACTCTAGGGCCCCAGTGCCTCCACCACTCTGGATCTCAGCTCAGGATCAGCTGAAGGCAAGAAGATCAAAACTTGCTGAGGAGGAAACTGAAAGCACACAGGGCTTTGGCCCCAATTTTTGTTTGAAACTCTGGTAAGAAAACTGCTTGCAAGGAACCTTAACACCAACATGGGCACTTCCAGCAGAACAGCAATTATAACAATGGATTTAGAGAGAGAGAAGGTCAGGGTTAGCCCCCTCCTCTCTCATGATCTCTACTTCAGCAGGATGCTCAGCCTGTTGTATTTATGACATGAATACCATTTTATTTTACTTTCTTATTTCACATTATATAATAAGCAAATGTTTTTGTTACAAAATTTTAATAAAATTATCAAGAATTGAATAATAGCCCAACGAGTAGTTCTCCAAATGTACTTAGTCTTTACCCTACTATTGATATTTAGATTGTTTTTGGTTTTCACAGTCATAAATAACTCTGGAATTTTGTCTTTTGAATGAATAAATAGAATTGAGAATATACTCAATAACCACACGCCTCCATAAGTCTACATGTCCACAGTTCCACTGGCCCACCAAACTCAGTTTAACACAAATGCCTAACAATCCACAAAGATGAAAACATACTTGACAGAACTCAGGGGATGGTCAAGACAGAGGCCAAATGGCTAACAAAGTGGATCTCTGCAGAGTGGTCACCCTCAGCTAGTGACTGCTCAGTCCTTAGACCCACAAAATGTTACCAGCTCACCTGAACTCTGAAAACAATGGACTGATACATTAGATGACAATATCTCCTCCTACACTGAGACAGAATATGATATACATGGTGTGACCAAAGCTTTTTAAGTTACTTCTGGTTATAAAAGTCAGGAGATACCAAAAATATGGTAATATATATGTCATTTCATTGTTTATGAGGACTATACGTAAGAATATTTGGAATTTAGTTGTGCTATGAAATTAGCCATTATTATCATGCTGTAGATCTATCAAAAATTCATATCTGCTTTCCAGGGCTATGTAAAATAACAACAACAATAAAACCCAAACAAACATTAAAAGAAAAAACCACCTAGAAAACTAAGTTTGTTACACCATTGAGCAAACATGCAACTCAGAGCAAAAGGTTTGCTGAAACTGAGAAAAATCTTAACCAGAAGTCCGGTCCCATGCAGAGCAAGGATGGTACACTATCCGCAAATCAATAAACGTGATACATCACATAAACAAATTGAGAGATAAAAATCACATAGTCATATCAATTGATGCCGAAAAAGC
>NW_005365371.1:7777902-7778231 GCF_000412655.1 Myotis brandtii | reverse complement strand
AACAACCCAATAAAAAAATGGGCAACGGACCTAAATAGATACTTTTCGAAGGAGGACATAAGGAAGGCCAAGAGACATATGAAAACATGTTCAACGTCACTAATTATCCAAGAGATGCAAATCAAAGCGACAATGCGGTACCATCTCACAACTGTCAGAATGGCTATCATCAACAAATCAACAAATAACAACTGCTGGAGAGGATGCGGAGGAAAAAGGAACCCTCATGCACTGCTGGTGGGAATGCAGACTGGTACAGCCACTGTGGAGAACAGTATGGAGTTTCCTCAAAAAACTAAAAATGGAACTCCCATTTGACCCAGTGACCC
>NW_005365371.1:7776689-7777045 GCF_000412655.1 Myotis brandtii | reverse complement strand
TGTAATACCTTAATCAATAAAGAAAAAATAAATAAAAAAAATAAAATTAGAGAGTCTGAGTAAACCAGTAAATAAATATTTTTCAAAAGAGAAATATTTATTGTAAATGTGATACATGCTTATTATAAAACATTTTAATGGGCATAGGTAAAGAATAATTGAAATCACTTAAATTATACCACCTAGAGATAACTAGCATTGTCGCAGATAAGCTGCCAGGTAACATTTAACATTTTTATATTTTTTGACTTCCCTCTCTCTTTCTTCCTTTCTTGCTCCCTCTCCATCTTCCTCCATTTATATATATATACTGGAGGCCTGGTGCACAAATATTTGTGCACTCGGGGGGGGGGGGT
>NW_005365371.1:7743862-7775789 GCF_000412655.1 Myotis brandtii | reverse complement strand
CGCCCCTGTTCTCCTCCCTCCCACCTCCCAGCACAAAGTATTTTCATCAGCACTTGGCATTTTCATTTTGCTAATTATATACACTTTAAAAAATTCCTTAAATATATAATTGGCTAACTATACAAACTAAAATAATATCTCATTTTTTTCTGTTTTACGTTTACATTTCTTTGATTAATAAAAACATTTAAAACTTTTATTAAAATTATGATTAAACAATTAATTTATGGGACAAATACTGAGCATTTACTCTATTACAGGCATCAATCTAGTCATCTAGAAATAGTCCCTCCCTCCTTGCCAGCTCATTATGCCCTCTTCCTAAATCCACGTTGGCACTTACTAGTCTGGTTTGTATTATAAGTCAGTTTGAATTTCTTTCACACTAGTGAATGAATTCTTTGCAGGCAAGGACTAAAAAGCAAGTATTACACCCTGCAGTCTTTAGATCTAAGTCTGGACCAGTATAGCTGCTGAGTTAATATCACGAGGATTCAGTTAAAGCATCCTCCAATGATAGAGCTACAATCACTGCAGAAAATGAGATCCCTACACATGCTAACTGCAATCAGTCTCCTCTAGACTATAAAATAAGAAAATCATGCAGGCAGGGACATTATCTTGCTGACTTTTGTACCATAATTTTACATCTCGTGGGCATTCGGAATTAAATTCTCAAATACTGTGGCTGCTTGGTTTCACTAATTCAGTTAAGTTAATAAACTTCTTATCAGATATAAAAGTTAAGCCTTAGTTTTGCTGCAAATGCTAAATGACAAAACCAAAAAAATTGGTATTTTCTGATTTATTTACATTTCAAAGAAATTGCCTGGTACTAAGGAGACAAAAGTTGCTCAACTAAAGTTGTTGCACGCCTGCTGATTGTAAATGCCACATTCAAAATGATTGGAAAAATTCTATGCAGCAGCAACAATCACAAAACTATGAATCTTATTTCATCTCTTCTGTGTCTATAGCTTGGTTCCCATGGAAACCAGACAAATTTTAAACTTGTTTCTAAAAAGAAAAAAAAAAGCACCATTCTGCATGAGCCTTGCACTTGGGCACATCATGCGCATTAATTCAAATATTGAAATGGATTATTCACAGAACCAATTTTAGAATGATTGCATGATTTCCAAAAGGAAAAATAAATTAAATTTGAAAATGTATGTATTTTAATCTGACTAGTTAAAATATGGTGATACTCACAATTGGTACTGCATAGTAAAAAAAAAAAAATCTTACTAACCCTAAAGATAATCTTTCGTGTGTGTGTGTGTGTGTGTGTGTGTGTGTTTCAACATTTATAAAACCTTTATTTAGCACCTTCTATGTAAGGAGGCCTATGTGAGATATTTAAGCTACAGAGATATTTAAGCTACTAAATAAATTCCACCTTTATGTCTTATAGGATAAGGAGAACAAATGCATTAACGATATGGCAACAATGGAAATACAAGAAGGAACAGTTTGGGAAGATGAGAGGGAAATTTATGTCTTATAGGATAAGGAGAACAAATGCATTAACAATATGGCAACAATGGAAATACAAGGAACAGTTTGGGAAGATGAGAGGGAAGTTGAAATCACTTCCATCTTATGTGTTAGAGAGAGTTAAGAAGACCTCAATAGCTATTAGGGACTTAATGAGAAAGAAAATCATAGATCTTAGTTATGTAGGCAAAGAAAACAAAGCATGCTCCAATCTTCTTCCTTGCTTGAATTTCTTTCTTTCCCAAAGGAACTAGCTGCACTGGCCATTTGGATCCTACAAACATATTCATATTCATCTTCAAGTCGGACA
The DNA here is from genome assembly GCF_000412655.1 of Myotis brandtii. NCBI lineage: Eukaryota > Metazoa > Chordata > Mammalia > Chiroptera > Vespertilionidae > Myotis > Myotis brandtii. The sequence goes on along the minus strand of NW_005365371.1, from coordinate 7,773,982 downwards.
GGAAGAGAGGGTTCTTGTAAATTCAAAAACCTGCCTGGATTATCTGCCTGAGCTTTGCCCAAAGCCTGAGACCTGAGCTACACAAATGACAATGAAGGTCAGAATGCTCACTGAAAAACACGCAGGCCTCCTGGGCCCCCTGGCTGGCAACACAATCCAGTACCTTCTCCAGAGAAGAGAAGGATGTCATCTGACACAGAAGCAAAATCATCTGTATGTGAAGAGGAGGCCTACAGAACACAAGAGTTGACTTGAGTCATACCTGAGGTCTTCTAGGTCAGCGGTCGCCAACCAGTGGTCCGCAGACCACTGGTGGTCCGTGAGGTCTGAAAGGTTGGCGACCGCTGTTCTAGGTGATGCTTGCTTACATCACAAGCTAACACTCCAATATACCTGTCAGATTTAACCACATGCTGGACCACAGAGACTATTTACGGATGGGATTTCTTCGTGTTTTTAAGAGAATTTAACCCTTGACCTTAACAGCTTTCAACTACAGTAGCATAAAGTTACCCAAACCAGACATGAGCTTTACCTTCGGCTTACACCTGCCTTAGATTTGCTTAGGCTAACAAGGACATTCATTCAGTTTCCTGAGTGATCCCAACCAGTGATGGGTGGTTGTCTAAATGCAACATGCTGGGAGGAAAAGCAGTTTGGGAATAAATAACTGTAGGCTATTGGAGCCTTGATTGTAATAAACTCTGCCTTTCCTGTTACATGACTCACCCTCATCCCTCCCCAGGTTCAACAAGGGCCCTACCTCTTGCTGTGTTTGCATCACTGTCAGGATTCCCTGTCCCCAGAGCCAAGTTCCCCATGGCTACCATGACAGCCCTTGCTGAATGGGGCCACTCAGGAGAGAGAGAGCATGTTCTCCTTCCATTTTGCCACTGCCGTCTGCTCACAGCATTTTCCATCTCCTACCCTGGGACATGAGGTTTTCAGCAAAGTGGATTGGGACAAGAAGCTTCAGCAGGAAAATGCAGATCCCCCAGTGAATTCATGACAGATCATGAGTATAAGTGGCACTTAGCCACAGGGAAATGTGTCCTTAGGCGATTTTCTTGTCCTTGGGCTTACATCATAGAGTGCACAAACCTAGGTGGTATAGCCTATGGCTCCTAGACTACAAACCTGTACAGCACATTACTGTACAAAACAACGTAAGATTCAATCAAGCACAAGAGAAAATGTTAAAATCAAGAGACTTTGTAAACAGGGAATGGAGGAGGCTGCTGCCTAGGTAACACAACATACTCTTTTACAGCAAACCTTTTTTTTTATAAGTAGAAAGAGTACACTCTACAATAACAATAAAAAGTATAGTACTGCTGTACATAAACGTTTATTGTCAATACCGAGTATTATGTACTACCCCTAAGTGCTTGTGCTGTACTTTTATGCGACTGGCTGAGCAGTAGGTTTAACACCGGCATCCCACTACCCCATGACTAGTGCATTGTGTTGCAACTTTATAACATCATGACTGTATACATTTCCACACAGTTTTGCTTTGGAGCAAGCAATAAAAGTAGGAAGAAAGTATTTTAAACCTATAAGAAATCACCAATCCTATAAGAGCCTCAAGCCATCAAAGTAGCATCTGGGAAGGCTGGTTTTGGGGGAAAGGGTGTCTGTAAGCAGATGGAATGACTATCAAATGGAAGGAATTGAAGCTTTCTGCATAAAAACTGTTTCACTGCTTTTTGCTCAATAGCAAATGATATGCAGCGTGACCTGTACAGCCACTTAAAACTCAATGGGGGGAAATAGGGCAGCATAAGACTCCAACAGTAGGTCTGGGAATCCACTGTTGAACAAATGTCACATAAGCCTACTGTTCGTAGACCCCAAAGTGGAACTCTTGATCTCCAAGCAGCAAGCTGTGGGCCTCAGATGCTCCCCTCTCTCCCCTCTGAATCTTCACAGCCATCCCCTTTATCCTGCTCCTGGGGCCCTTGTAGCAACTGCACTAACCTCACTGCGTATCTAAGTCTTCCTCCATTGGACTCTGGGCTCTTTGAATTCAGAGACTGTCCCTCTCAAGGTGTGTGCAATCTTTCTCCCATCAATAATGACTCCACAATGCTCAGTAACCGTTGAATCCAGCATTAGAAAGGAAATGGGACTGGGAAGGAATTTCTTTTCCTCTCTCCTGAGTATTTGAAAAGTACTATTTTTTCTTACCCTAAAAAGAAATCTACCTGGCATTTAGATAGTGCTTTACAGTTGGCAACAGCTTTCCCATCAATTATTTAACTTCCTTCTTAGCAGAGCACTTTGAGGTGATGAGGGTAAGGATTACGGGGCTCAGAAGGATGAAATGAATTTTCCAGTTACCTGAATTAAATTGGAACAAGAAGCCAAGCATTTTAATTCCTACGTACTTCCCATCATGCAGTGCTGTTACTAACCTTTCCTTTTCAACCAAATACAGATATTTATTAAACACTTGGTATTTTTCAGAGTTTGTGCTAAGTGACATGGGTGAGGGAGGGCAGTTTAAAAATCAGTAAGCCCTAATCTCTGCCAACAGAAATTTAACATTTACCCAGTCCAATAAAATATACAACATGAAGGACACATTTTCCCCAGGTTGAAGCTTACCTGGAAAATTCAATTATATAAACAAGAGCATATTTTTTATGAGTATTATAAAATATTTGTTATATTTTTAAATAACAAAGGCAGCTTGAATTACATAAGTAGGGATATGTTTTAAGAATTGAAGATGTCAAAGGCATGACCCATATGCATCTTTCCAGTTCACAAAATGTAGACTTGACATCATAAAAAAAAATTAACAGAATTTTCCTGAAACACATTTGCCAGATTTATAGTGACAATTGAAAATATTGGCATTGTGATATATAAAAAACATTCGTACTATAGGACATACCCAAATTCCATTGAAAACCCTAAATTAAGAGAAAAACAAAAAGTTCTTGTGAAGGATTAATAGTGATTGGAATTATATTTTATTTATAAAGAAATTTATAATTTTTTTATCTATAAATCCTAACCAATATTTTTATTCCATGTGGCTTCTCATTTCTTAAAGAAACATTATGTTTTCATCTCTACAAATTATAAAACTGAAATTAAACTAAATTCATTTTCCAACTACCTGATCCTAAATAAAAATGTGTGTGTGTGTGTGTGTGTGTGTAATTTTTAAAATAAACAATTTTTATTTAAAGGTCATTGGATGATGAGGGAACTAATTAATTAAAAATATGGCTTTGTTTCATTTTGAAATTAAAGGTTTGAAAAACTCACTAGTAACTAAAAATATACATAAAAAGATATAATTTCAAATGTTGAAATTACTAAGAATTCCTAACATCAATCAAATGATTGGAATTATAAATTGCTGTTAACAGAGGTCTGACAGGGACCTCCCTACTCAAGAAGGCATTGCTAATGGGAGAGTTCACTGAGGGTATTAAGTGCAAAGGCCCCTAACTTTTGATGTAGGTGTCAACAGGGGAAACAGCCTTAAATAAAAATAAAATAAGAACTTTATGTATAAAGTTGCACATGATAATAATATGAATTACATATATAATTTAAATGCAATAAGATATATTACTTAAGGATATATCTTATTGCATTTAATACATATTATTTTAATAATAGACTAGAGGCCCGGTGCACGAATTCATGCACATGGGGGTGGGGAGGGAAAGAAGGGACCATGGGAGGTTGGCCAGCAGGCCCCGATCAGGCAATTGGGGCCTGCCAGCCAGGGGCAGAGATGGAGGGGAGGGACTGCAGGAGGTTGGCCGCTGGCCCCAAGGAGGGATCCAACTCTCGGCCCCCCTGGGAAAGAGGCCATGTCCACCACCACCTACCCCCGGTTCCTTGTCCCAGCCTGGGGTCCGAAGGCCCCGGCAGGGTTGGGAGAGGAGGTGATGGTCACTGGACCAGGTGCAGAAGGAATGGATAGACGCCGAACGCCAATGCTGCCATTGGCACCCACCACCACATGGTGGGTGGGCAGCCCCCAGGGAATGAAGAGGACAGGAGCGAGATAAACCCTGGTATTGAGGGCTGATTTTCAATAGATCGCAGCAAGGGAGCTGCTCTGCTACGTATGAAAACCCAACCCAGAAGCAGGTCGTCTATGAATGGTTTAGCACCAGAGGCCGATGGGGGCTAGCCTGGGGGAGGGGCCATGGGAGGTTGGCTGTGGGAGTGCACTGACCACCAGGGTGCAGCTCCTGTATTGAGTGTCTGCCCCCTGGTGGTCAGTGTGCATCATAGAGACTGGTCGACAGGTCATTCTGGTCGTTCAGTCATAACAGTCACTTAGGCTTTTATATATATAGACTAGAAGCCCGGTGCACAAACTTGTGCATGGGTGGGATCTGGCCAGTCCTCTCCGATCAAACTCCCGGCTGAACTCCTGGTCGAAGGGACAATTTGCATATTAGCCTTTTATTATATAGGATATTTAAAATAATACCTATTAAATGCTATTAAAACACCCAACCACATAAGAAAGTACTTTATAGAACACACACTATTATGATGGCTTATCAAAAGCTTGCAGGACATGAAAAATAAGACATAGGGAGAGTCTGTGAAGATCTGCAACCATGTTCGTGCCATCTTGTTAAATGGAAAGGGCAAGCTACAAAATTACAACTACAATAAAGCCCAGGTATACAGAGGAAAAAAATACAATAAAAAAGACTTGAAAGAAATAGACTAAACTGCTCCAAGTTGTCACTTTTGAATGATAGAAGATGTTGTTTGTTGTTGTCAACTTTTTTGAATGATTAGTAGTCCCTACACTGGAGGAGCAAACCTGGTTCCCACTAACTCAGGAGGTTAGCTATTGCTCTACCTTTGGGAATGAACTCTTTAAGTTTATCTAGTCATGCAAGGAAGTTCATACCACACATCCTAGGATTTGTACTCAAGTTATACATTTGTTTTCCAGTGGACATTAGGCATCTTACAGGCCAACACAGGGGGTGTTCTAGCCTAGGTGGGTCCTGTGGAACTCTGCTTCCAGAGGCTCTAGGCATATTAAGGAATCACCTGAAAGGGCCAAGAAGAGGGAGAAGAGCCTGGGGGGTAGAGCTTTAGTTCCTTAACTGTTTCAACCACAGCAGCTACTCTTCATCTATTTTATTCTTTGATGTGCTTTGGAAGAAAGGATCTCTGCTTTACACTCAGGATGACAACACTCTCCAGGGGGCTGGGGAGAGGGCGTGCAAGCCCCTTTAATGTTAAAGAGTGAGAGGTGTGGAAGCAAAGACAGTGGGTGCTGAAAATGCCTCTGAGAGGTCTCACTGTGAAGAGAAATGCCCAATAGGGGAAAGCGTAAAGCGTAAGCACAAAAGAGTTTCTAGCTCATATTCATAGTTAATGAGAAAAAGCCCAAGCCTCCAGTGTTTTGGGAAGTTTGTTGTTGTTTTTTTCTCCTCTGAGAGGTCTCACTGTGAAGAGAAATGCCCAATAGGGGAAAGCGTAAAGCGTAAGCACAAAAGAGTTTCTAGCTCATATTCATAGTTAATGAGAAAAAGCCCAAGCCTCCAGTGTTTTGGGAAGTTTTTTGTGGTTTTTTTTTTCCCGTTGGCTTTGGTTTTTAATCATGGGTTTCCTTTTCAGAGATCACATCTATATATATAAAAGCATAATATGCTAAGTGTCCATCCGACCATTCGACTGGTAGCTATGACATGCACTGACCACCAGGGGGCAGATGCTCAATGCAGGAGTTGCCCCCTGGTGGTCGGTGCTCTCCCACAGCGGGAGCACCGCTCAGCTGACCGATAGGTGCCAGAGGTGGGCTCATGGCTGGTGAGCGCAAGCCTCTCCAACAGACACTCCCCCTGCACACCCCTCTCCCATCCGGACTGGGACCGGGATCAGGACCAGCATCGGGACTGACTGGGCACGAGCCCACAGCCGCTTCTCGGTCATGGGCGCCCTGGTATCACCCTAGGACAGGCATGCGGAGACCACAACAGAGAGGGACCAGGATGAGCAGGAGCAGCACGGCACCTGGCCTGGCTTTGGGCTCCTTCCCAGGCACCTGCCACTTCCCACACTACTACATCCCTCGGGGGATGCTGGACTGCCAGTTTCAGCCCGATCCCCTCAAGCCAGGCCGAGGGACCCCACCAGTGCCCGAATCCGTGCATTGGGCCTCTAGTATATTATAATTAATATAGCATATTATAACTTCTATTTAATATTATACTGGTATAATGACATTTCTGTGGGTGTATATTAATGTAAATAGCCTTTTGAATTCTAAATTTGAAGAGATTAAGTCTCAGTTGAAGAACATAAACTTCCAGTTATGAGAAGAATGAGCTCTGGGGATCTAATATACAGCATGCATTATATTTAATAATACTGTATCATATACTTAAAAGTTGCTACAAGAGAGGATCTTAAATGTTCTCAACACAAAGACGTGGTAATTATGTGATGTGGTGGAGGCATTAGTTAACTCTATAGTGCTAACTACTTTGCAGCATCTGAGGGTATCAAATCAACAACTTGTGCCCTTCAACTTACACAATTGTATCCCAAAGCTGGGGAAAGGCCCCAATTATTCACTACAGGCTGTGGCGGGAATTTTTACACTGCAGAGCTTTCCGTTAAGGAAAATGCAAATTAGCTGTTAAGAAGGCATCACAAAAGTTCTCTGATGTGAGAATCCACTGACAACTTCTCAAAAAGTACTCAGTGTGGCAACAGTGAAAGACTGGAGATCTTCTGAAACTCCCAAATTTTAAAGCGTCTCATGCAAATCTACAAGCAATCCAGGTGAAAACCGAGCTGAAATAAACCCAAGGCTTACCTGCACTCAGAACCTGCGGAAACAATCCTGGCGAGGAGGTCTCCGTGCTGTGCACTGGGCAGGAGACACAGAGCAGGCCCGAGGCTGCCCTCTCCAGCGAGGCTGGCTGGCAGGGCTGGCCCTTGGCTGGTATCTGGGGACTGGCTTTCACAGTGCGCTCTCCATTTTCTAACGAATAAGCATGGTTCACGGTGCACAGACTGTTCAAACAATGTGACTTGGGCTGAATCCCTGCTTTCCCTCCAGAGCCTAGGATTTTGGTAGTTGCTGGACAGAGGGAGCCTCCCTGACCAGTCCCACAGTAAAAATCCTTGGGGGCCAATTCTCCAGTGAACTCTGGGCAGAAAAGTGGCAGCAGGTTGTTACGTTTTTCTCCGCTGGAGGAAGACAAGCTGGGTGTGTTCCCTCCCAGGACAGAGAGGGCACTAGAGGCCTATATGCGGCTTTTTATAGACTCCACCTGTCTTTTCCAGGTGGATCCTGTCGTGTATCCTCTCCCTGCAATGGACTGGAGTGGTGAGCGCAACTAACCCTGGTCCTGTGAGTTTGCACAGCGGACCCCAGAGTGTGTGGAGTTCTCAGTATCCCTGAGGCAGGCGCTTAAACACACACGCACTCTCAGAGCCAACGTTAAGCACATAATAAATTCACATTATATTCTATTGGAAGATCTGCTCCAAATAGATTATTAGAACATTTTCAGTTATTCAAAAGTCTTGGAATCTTTTCCCCTAGCTTTTTGTTTGTTTGTTTTATATATTTTTATTGATCTCAGAGAGGAAGGGAGAGGGAGAGATAGACAGAAACATCAATGATGAGAGAGAATCATAGATCAGCTGCCTCCTGCAAGACCCCACACTGGGGGCCAGTACAAACCCGGGCATGTACCCTGACCAGGAGTCAAACGGTGACCTCCTGGTTCACAGGTCAACGCTCAACACTGAGCCATGCTTGTCAGGCTCCTTTTGATATAAATGTCTGACAAATTAATGTCCTGGGTTCTGTTCCTCCTTCTACCACTAAGTAGTACAGGGAAGGTCACTGTCCCTCTTTGTGCATCAATTTCCTTATTAACAAAGGGGTTCACTTAGGTGAATTGTGAGGGATCTTCCATCTCTAAAGGTCTATGTAATTTCTGCATTTGTTTTCTCTTGTAGTTCCCTGGTCTTACAGTACCTACACTTAGCCACAGGGTGGCAGCACAGCATTACTTTACCAGTAGCAGATTTTGAGCATAGTGGGTGATAGGACATCAGAGAACAGTATTTACCGAAGGGGAAACCATGGAAGGTTATGTTATGTTGCAATCACCTTCATTAAGCGAGAAGCATTCGCATGTTAGCTGCCTCCCACTTACTGTGTCGGGAAACACAGCCACTTTCACAGAGAGAAGGTCTCTGCTATTTATAATTTAAAAGAGGAGTAACTGTGATTGTAAATTTATAGACATAGAATTATTGTAAATTCTTAGAAATAGGAGCTGAAAAGGCCTTCAGTGCTTACGTACTTTTGTAAAAAATAAGCACACAGTGGGGCCTTGACTTACAAGTGTCCCCACTAACGAGTTTTTTGAGATACCAGCTGTCTCTCGGCCAATTTGAGTTGACAGAGTAATTGGAGTTAATGAGCTCCTTAACGAGCTCGGTCTCGGAACGAATTAAACAAGTCAAGGCCCCACTGTACTATGCATACTACGAACTACCCCAGGCCCAGTGCCTCATTGCTGGATAATGGCAGAGCTCAAACTAGAAAGTAGCTCTTTTGACTCTCAGACCAATGTCCTAGACTTAACCTATAGCACGTAACTACATAAAATTTATACATGTTTAAAAAATATACATACAGTGGGGCCTTGACTTACGAGTGTCCCGACTAACGAGTTTTTTGAGATACCAGCTGTCTCTCCGAGGATTTTTTGCATTGAGTTGATAGAGTAATTTGAGTTAACGAGCTCCTTATGGAGCTCCTTAAGGAGCTCGGTCTCGGAACGAATTAAACTCGTAAGTCAAGGCCCCACTGTATATATTTGGCCTGTCAGATCCTGCATATCGCATATCATGGCGAAAAGGGGAACGGGAGTGAAAATCACATATAAAGAGAAAAAGTACTTTAGGATAAATAAAATGAGAGCATTTTCACTCAACCAAGAAAATAATGTGTGCTGAACGGAAGAGTACAGTTCATTCTAATTTCTTCACTTGAGGTAAAATTAAATATAGGTAATGTATAAGAAGTCAGTGAAATAATAAAGAAGGCTGCTAACAAAATAAATCAATTTGAAAATAAAATTTTTACCCATATTCAACTTATTATCATGTAAAGCCTCAAGAAATTAAAGGGTAGGAAAGACTTTTTAAAATTCAGCATTGAAGACCTTTCAACTCAAAGTGTCAGGAGAGAATTGTATAAACACACTACAATGCTTTGAAAATCCAACATTGGATCTATTAAATGTGTCATTATAATGGGGAGTTTGATGGCTATCGTGGACATGCGTGATCAGCAGAGCTCCTCTGTTATTCCCCCAGGCTCTACAACAGGGGTGGGGAACCTTTCTCTGCCAAGGGCCATTGGGATATGCATAACATCATTCGCAGGCCATACAAAGTTATCAACTTAAAGATTAGCCTGCTCCATTTGGTCAAACATTTAATTAACTCACCCCTAATGCCTTGGCAGGGCCAGACCAAATGATTGCGCCAGCCTCACAAGGCCTGCTGGCCGAACGTTCCCCACCCCTGCTCTAAAAGGTCAGTTTCTGTCCACAACAGAAAATAAATCTCCTTTCCTCATGTTCATTTTGCTCAGGCACTGAGGCCTTCTCTCCATCTTTTGGGCAAACAAAGCCTACTGGCCACTACTCTTCTCCGTATGTTCACTGAGCTGGCTGCTCATCAAATAGCACGGCTCCCCAAACCTTGCCTGACCCCCTATCTCAACTACCTCCACTCCACCGCTTGTTACACCTCATGCTGTTTTATTTCGTGTTCTCATTTAAAGTGCTTTCTTTTTACATGATTATTTTCACTCTCTCCCTACTAGAATGTATGGCTCTTTGTCACATTGCTGGTTCCAGGACCAGTGTCTGGCAGGGGCTGGATGCTCCATAGCCTTGCTCCAGCTGCAGAGCTGGACCCCCTGGGGGAGGTTTCACTCAGAAGCACAGTCTTCATCCCTGGGACAGAGCTTGCCCTGGGACCTGCCGCTGTCCTAGCTGCGGGAGCCAGGTACATCGCCAGTACTTTTGACACCTAGAGCAGACTTTATAAAAATTCCCCCCCATAGGCCACACAATTATTTTTAGTAGTAACAATAGGAAAAATGCAAACGGCAAAATGTTATTTTATTGACCCCTATGAACAATCGAGCCAGTAAAAATATAAAAATAATACAATAATAAAAATAAAATAATTACATTCATGTACTTCTTAGAAAAGGGAAAAAAATGTATAGCATATTTTGCATTCTAATTCACTGTTTTCAATTTTGGGCACAAGACCTCTCCAAGTGGTCATAGAATTGAAGTAAATCCAGTTTTTGTTCATCTTTACAAACCCCATGTTACTTTTATTTATTTCAAATCTACTCTCCAAATCCAGGAATACGCGGGCACAAACTGCACCCAATGTCAGCTGGTATTTCTGAGCCATCGCTAACTTACTCTTAAAATGAGCACAGGTAGCTCTGAGCGTACAGGTATCTAGGGCTGACTATGCTACTGAGAGATCTCCAAGTCAGTACCCATGTAGAATTCAGTGTTTTGAAGGATAAGTAATTTTAAAATGAGCTAATTTAAAATATATATTCTTAAAACTTTACAGTAAGCAACTGCAGCAGACTTTTCAATAGGAGTATGTTATCTCTGACACTGTTTAGAATTGCCTGCATGTGTTAATAATTAAAGGCATATGGATATTATTTGGCTTCATTAATGTTTTCAGATCTTCCTTAGACACTGCACCCTTTGTTGCCTGTACAGGGATGGACCTCCCATCACCCCTCTCTTGCCACACCATCACGTATGCTCCAAGAGTGAGAATGAAACAGAATGTTTCCTTTAATAACACTTCCTTTCACATGGAACCTGGATGCCATTCCATGGTGTTAATTGGCTTGTTCTCCTTTGATTTCTACCATCTCAAAAGCCCACAGCTCTGGGCCTCCAAAATAAAAGCTTGAAGACGTAAAATCTCCCAGGAACTCCCAAAAGGCCAATAACCTAGAACTCCTAAAGGACAACCAGCTGCTCCAAAGACGAAAGGGGAGATGAGAGGAGAGGAGGAGTGATTAACACCCTTTCCTCCAGGAAGGAAGACAATCTCCTTCCCTCAAGCTCCCTTCTCTCATCTGTGTGGCTCCTCAGTCCTGTTTCCTCACCTCCTTCTAGAATATCTCTTATTCCTACCAAGGGTACTTGTAAACAAAAGGTCTCTGCCTCTATGATTTTAGGTCTTTAGAAAGGGGAGATGAGAGGAGAGGAGGAGTGATTAACACCCTTTCCTCCAGGAAGGAAGACAATCTCCTTCCCTCAAGCTCCCTTCTCTCATCTGTGTGGCTCCTCAGTCCTGTTTCCTCGCCTCCTTCTAGAATATCTCTTATTCCTACCAAGGGTACTTGTAAACAAAAGGTCTCTGCCTCTATGATTTTAGGTCTTTATTTGCTATCCCCCCCCCCGCCCCCCGCCGCGCACTTGGTACTTCTTAAGCATAAATTCAGTTTTTACCTAAATAATTCCTATTCGCGGTTCACAAGTCTGCTCCAGTATCACCTGTGCCAGGCAGTTTCTCCCCATCTCCACGCCTGTCCTCTCATGCCAAGCTCCAGAGAGATTTATACTCTTTTAATGCTATTTCTGTACTTGAAAAAAGAAAGTCTACAATCTACATGCATTTTACTCTGCTTGCTGTGATTTCTTTGAGTGCAGGGCTTATGACTTTACTCATCTTTTTACTCCTGATTCTCAGTATGTGTTCAATACATGAATAAATGTTTGTTTGAGCATAGGAAACTGAGGACACAGGGTATGTTTCTGAACTGACTGAAACTTAGCATTAAAGAGAAATTTTCAGCCACACCTCACCCTGCAAAGTGCTGAGATTTGACTTAACCCTTAGGAATGCCTGAGACTGGTTTATGTCTGTTTTTACTGACATCCCCATGCCTACTTCCAACCGGTTTTCTAGACAAGCTGACAGTACTTGAAGTCCTTCATCGTAAGTAATGATTAGAGGGAACTGAAGACACAGCAGTCATCAAAGCCTGCATACATACATGGGTGATGAAGACAGGAAACTACATACAGAGGTGACATTAGGTAGGCTGACTACACTCTGTCTACTCTATCTACTCTAAAGAAAAGTGATGGTAATTATTAATTATTTAAAAGAAATGCCAAGGAATAAGAATAAAAACAATATTGCTTTGTAAAGTGAAGTACTTTGTGTCATTGTCCTCAATCATTTGTCCCCTCTGTATATCAGGACTATACAACTCCACTCACTGTCATGTGATTTGTCAGACACTGTGGGAAAAGACCACATTCCTATGGCATCAATTTTGGGTGTGGCCATGTGACATGCATTGGCCAAAAGAATTGCAAGCAGATGTTTGCTACCATTGATTAAGCAGATTTCAACGTAAGCATTTGGCTCAAGCTTTCTTGCTCTTGCCCTTCACCAGGAGAATGTCATGTCTCACACTGGAGTTACTCTTTCAGCACTGGTTCCAGGATAAAAGGATATATGGAGCTACACTGACTCTGGGACTCACGACCTGCAGCACTCATGGAATGCAAGCATGAATGAAATATTGAATCTCATAAGCCACAGAGGTTTGTGGTTGTTTGTTACCCAGCACATAGAGTAAATTATTGAAAATTTATTTCTTTTTAATTTAAGGGTAAGGAACATATCATATTTATCTTTTTTATAATCTGGCACAAAAAAGTACTTAATAAATGTTTTTAATGAATTTAACTGCAATAAGGTAAAACAGGCTTTGTTTATGTAGAAATTAAAACTTTAAAAAATAGTTTCCCTTTGTGCTTTGGACATCTGTTGTTTTTGTCAGTTCAGAATCTCTTTCTCTACTTCCAACAGCAACATCCATCCCTCTTAGGGGGAAGTGATTAAGCTCCCAGTAATAGGACTCTGGCCTCCTAGGACACAGTACTAGGCACATACTACAGATTTTGCCAATCATAGCACCCTATTTTCTTGCCACAGTGATTAATTCATGGATAGGAATATGACCCTTGATCAGTGGTTCTCAACCTTCCTAATGCTGCGACCCTTTAATACAGTTCCTCATGTTGTGATGACCCCCAATTTCATTGTTACAAATTGAACATAATTAAAGCATAGTGATTAATCACAAAAACAATATGTAATTATATATGTGTTTGCTGATGGTCTTAAGCGACCCCTGTGAAAGGGTTGTTCGACCCCCAAAGGGGTCGCAACCCACAGGTTGAGAACCGCTGCCCTAGATGCTACCTCTATGTTATATTTTCATATACTAAAATGGGTGAAGAAAACTACCATCTTTGTTTCTTTTTCTGGGTTCACAGCTGCAACAGTCTGCAGCCATACACAAATAGCCAGGGGGAGGGGGTGGGCAAAAACAAAGCCAACAGAGAGAGTAGTAGACGTGACAGAATGTTCTGAGGGCTTCTGAGTCCTTTGCCAAGTCCCTGAAATCCCATATCTAACCTCTTTCTGTGAGCAATTCTAGTATATTTATAAAAATTCCCTCTTTACTTAAATAGATTCAAATTGGAAGCTCTGCATTTACGACTAAAGAAATGCTATTGAATACAGCTTGAATTAAAGTAGTGTTCAACCATTGGTAGAGGTTTTTCTTGTGTTTTTTTTTAAAATATATTTTTATTGATTTCAGAGAGGAAGAGAGAGGGAGAGATAGAAACATCAATGATGAGAATCATTGATCAGCTGCTTCCTGCACACCCCCCACTGGGGAGCCTACAACCCAGTCATGTGCCCTAACTGGGAATCAAACCATGACCTCCTAGTTCATAGGTCAACACTCAACCACTGAGCCACGCTAGCTGGGTTCAACCCATAGTTTCATAAAGAAAATATAGAGTAAAGCATTAAATGGGTTAAATGGATCCAAATCCAAGTACTTGGCTTATAAGATATGACACTGCTGGGAGCCTGTTAGAGAACCTATATCAGTGGTCTGGTCTAGATGGAAGTCAGTGAGGACAGAGGATGGGTTGTTCCTGAGCTTCCACCCCAACCCACAGAAGAGCTTGTAATTTCAACGATCAGGACACAAAAGGCTGATAAATTAAATGATGCAATTATAAAAGATGTAACTTGTGTAATTCCAATGACATACGTAAGGAGAGACAAAAATCATGGTTGCAAACCTTAGATGACCTGAAATATGAGCCTATTTCCAGATTCTTTTCCAGAAATACTGAAATAAATGCAGAAAATAGGAAGCAAACACAAATTCAAAGATATTTTTACCCATTGATGGGAAGTTGTAAAACTAAACTAACCAGAACAAGCCAGAGTCCCTACAGTGATCATGGGTTAGGCTAGCATTGGGACAGGCACAGTTATTCTAGACCCAATAGTCTCACTTCATGATTTTTTAATGACAAAGAAATGGAAAGTTTACAAAACACTGCAGAATCTGCTCTTATGACAGAGAAGTCTGGAAGGACATAACACGGCTTCTATGTGTCTGAAACATTATCCTGATTGAACAAACATAAAACATCCTTCCAGTTCATTACTTGCAAGCCTAAAATTATTAAAGTAAATAGACAGATAGCTAGATAGCTAGGTAGGTAGGTAGGTAGGTAGGTAGGTAGATAGATAAAAGACAGACAGACAAACAGATGGGTGGATAGATATAGATAGACACCTGCTTCAACAGAGCTTAGGAAGTCATCAAATGTTATAATCTATGAACTCCCCAAACTATCATCAAACATCAGAGAAATAGAATTAGTTAATCTCCATGAAAGCCAGCTCAAGGTGAGGTGGCACCTGAAATTGAACACTGAGACAGATACAGTGTCACCAAACTGGATAAAGATCTTCTAAACATTGGCTTTTGGGCTCACCTGTGAAGTTCTATATAGTTTTGCTAGAATAGATGGTTTATGAAGGAGGTTAGTGAGAGGAAAGAAGAAAAGATGATTATAGCCAAATTGTAAATGGGCTTGGATGATCTTTATTCTGAAAGCAACAGGGAGCCATTGAATGAGCCCAAGAATGGAGGAGTAACATAATTGGAACCATATATGAGCAAGTGTCAATAAAAGGTTTTGAATGATTAAGGTTGGCATAAGACTGGATCCCAAAAAGAAACATATTTTTGTTTATTTTTTTTACACTCCTAATTTCAGAAGGTTTTACTTTCAGAAGGACTAATTACAGACATTAGAGCAATATGTAGGGTAACTACAAGGAGAGTGTAGGACCCCAGGGCTAATTCCAGCAGAGCTATACCAGCTTGAAGGGACAAGAAAAGAGAGGGGTTACTCAAACTCAGAAGGAGAGAAAGTTGTGCAAAGCAGGCTATGCAGAAACAAGTAGTGGCATTCCGTCCTGGCTAGCTAGAGATAGCTTCACAGAAAAGGAAGGAACGGAATAAATACTCTGATTTCTCCCTTCCATCTCCTGACAAGGCTCTCCATTGGGCAAACCCAATAGGCATCCAGAGTAGATAGGAGAATTCACACAAGTCAGTCTCCCGGGTAGAAAGCAGAAGTAGGGGACTGGAGAGGGGATCTGGAAACACAAACGGAATGTTTCTGTCTCAAAGTCTTCCACATAACAAAGAAAATCCTATTGTAGTAGTTTACAATGTTTGCTTACCTATATTAACAGAGATGAAGAGTGAGTAGAAATGATGCTAGAATAGTTGAAATTATTACCAGTGTACGAGATACATTATTACCAATGATTATGTAACATAGTTATATTTATTTTTAAGCATTAGACTCATTTATATTGTAGTTCAAGTCTCTACAAGTTTGACAGCTATGCATATGGAGAGTGGGGGCAAAGAAAGGGGAAGAGTCAAGACTGGATTAGAAGTATTCACAAGGTAATGTGATGTACTAGTGTGAAAAATTAGCTAAGAAGTATTAACAGTAGACAAATTGAGCTTGGATCATTTAATTTCATTTGAAGCCACATATTGCTATTAGTAGTTGAATATGCTATTTGATCAATTACCTCTCAAGTTTGTGACAGAATAGAAAGCTCCTATGTTTGATCAATTATCCTTCAAGTTCATGACAGAATAGAAAGCTCCCACAAACAGACATTGTGGTGCTACCTAATGAAGAGCTAAGTGATTGTACTTTATATAATTTAATCAGATACTTGATTGAGTTCCTGATCACTGCTTTTGCACATGGGCAACCATAGGCAACACTTTTATCCCACTGGCTTATGAAAAATGTAGGCCAAAATTCTATATTTAGCTCTGCAAAGGATTAACAAAATTAACATATCCTTTGTAGGCTGTGGGCCTGAGACCTGGTCCCATTTCAGCTCTCTGATTTGGGATAAGTCTTTTGACCTTTTTAACCTAACATCTTTGCCCTATCTAACCTCTCACAGAACATACATATTGAGCGCTTACTATTTTCCAAGTACCATGTTTATCTCCCTCATTCATTGCAACAACCCAAGATGTAGATACTACTATTGTCTCCATTTTACCAACAAGAAACTTTAGTCTTGTTAAGTTAGGTTAACTAATTTACCTACAGTCTTGCAGATAGTGATAAAGCCAGGAATTGATCCAATACCCTGCCCTCACACCAAATTATACAATCAAACAATATGTTCCCCTAACCCATAATAGTCTTTTGGGGCTCAGATGAAAAAAAAAAACTTATGTTAAAGTTATGTGTAGAAGTTAAGTATTATATAAATGTACAGATTTTTGTTTTTATTGATTTTTAAAAAGAAGGGGGAGAGAGACAAACATCAATGGGAGAGAAACATCAATCAGCTGCCTCCTGCACTCCCCTTCCTGGGGATTGAGCCCGAAACCGGGGCATGTGCCCTAACAGAATCAAACCAATGACCTCTTGGTTCATGGGTCAACTCTCAACCACCAGGCCATACTGGCTGGGCTAAATGTACAGATTTTTGAATCCCAACATTCATCTCCACTTCCTAAGTAAAACTTTTCAAAGAGACTATTCAATTCACTTGTCATATAAATATCTTATTGTATATTAATAAATTTAATATACAATTTTATTTTCCTGTGATTGAGGCACACTTTTCAATTACTAGACTGTATGACAGCACGTTTGAAGTAACTGAAAAGTGAACAATGGCTGAAAGAAAAAGAAAATGTAGAAAACCAAAAAAATATACACTTTCTACTAATATCACAGTATTTATGTAGTTGCTCTTCAGAATCAAGTCACTGTTTCTGTATGAGTATTGAATAAACTCAAAAGAAACATTTTCTCATATTCCAGCAAGCATACATTTCAATGACACTGTCCTGATGTTATGCTACATATCTTTATTCTTACTACAAATTCCTCTACTCAGAACCTGCTCAGCCCACTTTTCTGTAAAACAGACATTATAAAACACAGAATAAACCCCTAGTTTTGCACACTGATCAAAATATTGAAGCCTAGAAGAGGCATGCTGTTTGAAGAGCAGTGTCAGACATCTAGCTACGCTTGTCTAAGTTCTATTCTCCTTTCCTTCCATTTCCTCTTCTGCAGAATGCAGGGGATGCATTTTGTTTTGAACAGGCAGTACTTCTGAGGCCCCCCCATTCTCCTTAAAACAAAGGCAATTGTACAATGAATAAATAAAGGGAACTATTCAATAAATAAATGGAATTATTCCACTTCCACGTCTCTTTCAAGGCTACAGAAGGCTATATTGGTGCAATCTATGCATTGATTCTAACACCATCACCCTTCAGTGAGCAGCTCTCAAGAAATAGAGCAGTAAGATGGGTCCCTAAGCAGAACACATGCCCACCTGCCCAAAGTCCCAGTCCCCGGTAAAGACAGTGGAGTCAATAACACAGATTTAGTCAATATCTTTAATCAGTTGTCCAACTGAGAAAATAATTGTGGGAAACTTTAAGCATTACTTTCTTTTTCACCAAAAAAAGAAGGTAATTTTTTAAAAACCTATAAACTCTTCTGTTTTCAACCAATAAAGCAAAACAAATAAAAACTTTATTGCTCAATGTTGGATGTGAGTAAAATGGGAAGAATCAATCTATTAATCTAGTTTGTTAAACAAAATTATGTTTGATATTCTCATAATAATGCTGCCTGGCTCATCCAGTCCATTTTAATTGAGTGCCTCCTGTGTATCAGTTCTGGGGATTGAAAAAGTAAAATTATATTCCCACTCCCCAGAATATTAAGGTGCATAATGTTTATAAAAAGAGCAAGATGGGCTAGCTAAAGAATAAAAATATGGGTTGTGAAGACCCTAAAGACTACAGCATATAAGTTCAGGAATTAGAGTATTGGGAAAGAGTGGGTAGCACAGGTATGAGCTAGGGTGGATTTAAAAGACAGATAGAATCTGGATTAGGAAAAAGAAGGGAGAAGGATTTTCTGGGTTGTCATGCAGATTATAGAAAAATAATAGCAGAGAGGACATCCGTGCTATGGGAATACTCAGCTGGCACCAACAGGTTGAATTATTTCTGTGGAGATGAGGATAAAGAAAGGGAATTTAAGCATCTAATGACAACTTAACTGAAATAACCTCAGTGCTAAATATTGATGATGATAATGGCAGAATAAAGAGAAAAGAAACAATCATGAGACTTTGCAAAGGAACCTCATCATTCTTTTCACCCTTCCCCATAAAATCCATTCTCCTCTAGACACAATTAAGTTCTCCTTCCGTTCTCCTCTAGACACAATTAAGGTATTGAGTGTCAGTATAAGAGCCCATGACTAATTTTAGGAAGTCACTCAGTGTAGAAAAGACATATGATTGCTGTGCTTACCCCTAGGGAAAGATTATGCTGATGAATAGAGAAGGTAGTTCTGTCTTCGAAGGGGCTTTTGAAACAAATGGTGCTGCCAACTATAGAAATAATAGAAGAACCAGGAATTTCACAAATAAAGTTGCTAATTAAGTGGAGTAAACACCAAATGCATAAAACGAGTATCTCACAATGGGGAAACAGTAAGAGAGCTCTTTCAACTCTTCTTAAACTGAACCAACATAAAAGGTTTCTGCCCAGAGTCCCAATCATTGGTAATATGGGACACAGCAAAACTCATGGGGAGATTCTGTTATTGATGTACTCTAGAAAAGATAGCACAAAACATTTGAAACTTAGAAGGGAATCCAAAACAGCTTAACTGCATTATCTTTTGACATTTTCCATTGCTACTGATTGATCAAAGTGTTTTCTTTGTCTACATGTTGTGCTAACACAGATTAATTATTCCAATATCCACTTAAAATTAAATCAAAGGAGATTGCATTGTAATTAGTTAGATCTAATCAAGGAGCAGGGAAGAGTGTTGCACTGTTTAATGCTTCATATGCTTAATTTACTGGTATATTTCAGAAAGAGCATGCTGAATTTAACCTCCCTCCAAATGAAGTAACTGATGCTGACAGATGACATTTTTCACTCATTGCATGTCTAGCTCAGAATATTGTTTATAACAGGAATTTCACTTCAAAGGCTTCTAGGGTTTGTTGAGTAATGATACCATCAGGAGTCTCCAACATAAATTTCATATAAAGGTATGTTGACATAAATTTTAAAAAATCTCTTTGAAATATCAGTTATCCTGATATATAGAAGACACTAGTCTTCTTTTTAGTAACCATTGAACAGCAGTCCTTTTGTTTTGCTAGGTTTTACCACTATCTCCCAGCTCTAGGGGAAAATCCTAATTCATCTACATCCGTCAAGGTAATCCTACCCACTTCATTTGTTTAAGGTACATTAAGTCTATGCCAATTAATGAATGAAAGTTCTGAGGCCAGAGAGACTTTTAAACTTTTTATTCAGTGGTACCCAAACTTTCCTACTGGGTGTGGTCCCAGTTTGCCTCAGGCAGCATTCTATCTATGGCCATGGGTGGAAGGAACCTAAGAATGAAGCCAACAACACATCAGATGGCTGAGCAAAAGAAGAGAAACCAAGTTCTTTTTGAGAAAGTTATACCAGTTAACCAACCAACACTGAAGTCTGATCTCCCTTTGGATTTCTTCAGTAAAATGAGCCAGATAATCTCCTTGGTGTTTAAACTATGCAGAGTCATAGTTTCTGTAAACTCTAGTCAAATGCATCCCTACCACTACACTATTGTGTAGTTCAATTCCTCTCAGAGTCTACACTTGTCAGAGACCAAGAAAATGATTCTTAAAGCATGCTGAGCATATTTTTATTGGCCCAAATATGAAGAGTCAAAGGGGCCCTCTGAAGAAGGTAGGATGACTTTAGAAGTTGCCACTAATGGGTTCTTTGGGACCCAAGATCTTAGTCCTATGTCATTATCACATACCAACCTCATCATTGCCGAGAATAGTGAGGATGCTGCACCTCTTTACAGGGATCATTATGAATTAACCAACGTGGGTCTTGAACCTCAAACATAGAAGAGATTACATCCTTAGTGTTTTAGTATCCAAAAGGAACTACGTACAGGAGGGATGTGGCTCCGGCTGCCAGTCATATCAAAAGGAACTACGCAAAAAAATGCATGTGAAAAAATAATATATATAAACATACTTACATATTTAAACTATTTTTGTTAAATGAGAATCTAAGCTTTTATTGGAAAACTAAAAATTAAACTGAGAAGAGGACAGGTTCCATGGTAAAAAAAATAAAAGGAAAGCATGGAATATGAATCCTAAAACATGGTTAAATTCCTGACTCTGTGCCTTTCAGCTTTGTGACCTTGTGCTGACTACTTAAACTTTGTGAGGCTTACTCCCCTCAGTAGCAAAAGAAAAGGTTAATGATGTAATATTCAAAAGCTATTAAGAGGATAATAGTGAGATCATGTGAAAGAGCTTAATAAATCCTTTATTATTTACATGGTATAATTTCCTCAAAATGAATAGCATCTAACCTGGTTGGAAAGACAAAATGTTCATGGTAAAACACTGGTTGATTCATTTCCATGGTCATAGCTTTCAACCTTCCATTGTCTAAAGAATAAAGTCTAAATACTTTTGAATAGAATTTAGAGCATTGTACAACCTACACCTGCCTTCAATTTGTTTCCAGTCTCATCTCTCACTACTGACTCATCTTTACAAACTCTACTTGGCAATGAACTTGCAGTCCTGCATTCTTCCACACCCGTTGTCCTCTGCCTTCCTCACAAAGAGCCCCTTCATGCCTTTGTTCTAGTTATTCCTCCTCTAAGACTGCCTTTCTGCCTTCCTAAAATCTACCCAGGTCTCAAGCCCACTCCAAATGCCACCTTCTTCATGGGGACTTACATACCACCACTAGTTGTAATCTCCCATTTTCTAAACTCCTGCTGCCCTTTAGATGTAACTTGCTTGCCCTCAAAAACAAAACAGAAAATGTTTAAATAGTGTCTACATGTGAAAACACATTTTTCTTAGTAGACTGTGAAGTATTTGAGGGTAGAATTATGTCTGATGAGGTTCTATCTAAGGATGCTAAATGAGGTAATTCACAAATAAGTATTTAGCAAATAGTTCATTTGATATACACAAATAATAGAATGAGAAAATGGCTCTTGAAATACAGGAATGAATTAGTGTTATATGTTGTATATGTAAAGGATAAGAAGAATTCACACCGACGAATGATCATTTCAGTATCAATTGCTAACAGGCAGAATTGTGGTTGAGGCATAGTTTGAAAGAAGGATAGTATCTGGAATAAGAGAGAGGATGTTAAAAGCCACTACAGGTATCTCTATCTCTATCATCTCTAGTTATAGCTATATCTAATTCATCTATACCAATATCTATATCTATATCCATATCTATGTCTATATTGAGAGGAAAAATTAGTTTTGTATGTGGCAGAAGCAGGGAAGTACTCATATAACAATCACATGTGCTCTCGCCTGGACAGCAGTGAGAAATAAGAAGTACTGTAAGGTCAAACTATGAATAAGTCCAAAGCTTAAGCCTTCAGCCTTTTTACTGTATAAGAAAGTCATTACATTCTTAATAGATCACTTGTAACATAATATACACTCTAAAAAAGTAATAATGATATGTGGTTTATCAATATTAAAGAACAATGAAGTCAAGCATCAAAGGCAAATCCAAGAATTTGAGACTAGCAGAATGGAGAACTGATGGTATCCCTAATAGAAATGAAGAATACCCACAGGGGCCCGGTTAAGTAGATGAGGTGGCAAACTAGTTTGTTCTTATTGAACGGAAGATGAAGGGCATCTTGGGGAGAACAGATGAAGGGCATCTTGGGGAGAAAGAACAAGTGTGTCCATGAGTGAGTACCCTCTGTTACCACCACAGAGATGCCAAATTCTGATCTCCATGCAAAAGAATACCCAACTATCAGATGCTCTTTTAATCTGAAGGAGGTCATTCCATTCCCCTATAAAAAGAGCCATCAGTTGCCCTACCTGGTTTGGCTCAGTGGATAGAGCATCAACCTGTGGACTGAAGGGACCTGGGTTTGATTTCCATCAAGGGCACATGCCTAGGTTGCAGGCTCTATCCCAAGTAGGGGGCGTGCAGGAGGCAGCCAATCAATGATTGTCATCATTGATGTTTCTATCTCTCTATCCCTCTCTCTTCCTCTCTGAAATCAATAAGAATATTTTTAAAAGAGCCATCTGTTTTTATTGCTCTAGAACATGCTATAGAGCCTACTATAAATTCAGGCTTACATACATAAAAGTATAAGTGATACTGATCACTTCTTACATTTCCCCACAAAAAGCAAAATACAGCCTATTGTTCTACCATCATTACTCTATGATGTTAAATATTTATTATATAGACTAGGGGCCTGGTGCACAAAATTCATGCACTGGGGTGGGGGGGTCCCTCAGCCCAGCCTGCCCCCTCTCACATACTGGGAGCCTTAAGGGGATGTCCTACTGACAGCTTAGGCCCGTTCCCTGCTCCCCTTGGGGAGCAGGCCTAAGCCGCAGTCTGGCCTCCCTTTGTGGGAGGCCACCGGGCTGATCAGGGGAAGGCACCAGCCCCATCACCCTGCTGCTGCAGCAACTGCCAGTCACCTCAGCCACCAAGGTGTTTTCATCAACACGGACTCCAGTCCCTTCACCATGAAAAAATGACAACTTTCTTTAGGCATTTTCAAGATGAGTCTTTCATAGGATATGACATTTCTTTTATTTTTTTTTATCCTCACCTGAGGATATGTTTCCATTGATTTTTAGAGAATGTGGACGAGAAAGGGAAAGACAGAGAGAAACATCAAAGTGAGAGGAACACTTTGATTGGTTGCCTCCTGCATGAGCCCTAACCTGGGCCCGGGCCAGAGAGGAGCCTGCAACCTAGGTACATGCCCTTGGTCAGAATTGAACCCAGACCCTGTGGTCAGCAGGCTGAGGCATTATCCACTGAGCCAAACCGGCTAGGGCAGGATATGACATTTCTTAGCCCTCCAGCAGTGGACCTTCGTTTTTTTTGCCAGGAGTGTGGTGAAAAACCCTAGATCACCTTTTTGGATTCTTATTACCCAAGTTACTAAGAATATTACCAGTGGCATACAGGGAGCTTAGCCAATGAGTGGTCAGAAAAGGTGTTTCCTCTGTAGTTCACACCGATCGCCGGATCGGTCCCCCGCCCAGGCCTGATGCCTCGGCCAGAAGCGTCGACCCCCATCACCCTCCGATCGCTGGATCGGCCCCTCGCCCAGGCCTGACACCTCTGGCCGAGGCATCAGGCCTGGGCAGGGTACCCCCATTTCCCCCCATCGCCGGCTCCACCCTCTGCCCAGGCCTAATGCCTCTGGCAGAGGCTTTAGGTTTGGGCAGGGGCTCTCCCGCAGCTCCGATGGCTGGCTCTGCCCCTGCCCAGGAGCCCCCTGGCTCAGGCCCTTCCTACGCTGCTCAGGGCCCACACGGGGCCTACCTCGGAGTGACCTAGGTGCCGATGATGTTCCTGGGACCCAGGTCACTGGGCGCCTATGTATGCAAATTAACCACCATCTTTGTTGGGTTAATTTGCATACTCATCCGATCGGCTGGGGAGTGTAGTGGAGTGACACCAATTTGCATGTTTCTCTTTTATTAGTGTAGATAAGCTAACTTTTAGAATGTGAATATCTCTGGGAGGGAATTCTCATTTAATGGGAAAAGTACAGGGTTCTCTGGATAGTAGGAGAGGACAGTCACCACAGAAGTGGATGAATGGTTATTTACTCTCGCTGTTGAATGAACAGACTCACCTTGCACAGCTCTAGGGGACACTGTCCATATTGTATTTATGTGAATGGCATCTCCTAAAACACAATTCCAGAAACCCATATGGATGGTGTCCCCAGAACTGTTGGCCCTTCCCCAAACCAGAGCTCAGTTCAAAGACAACAATGCATTTACTAGAGAAAGTTCACCCTCTTATTTATGTTTTTATTTTAAGCCTACAGGTTTCAAGACTGGTCTAGAGCCTCACCTTCCATTGTCAATAACCTAGATCTGGGCGTTGAAACACAGTTGGATCTCCTAATATGCTGTTTCTCCAATTAAAGGAGGGGTGGTTTAGGAAGTATTTATGAGAATTTATATTTTGTATAGATAAAAACAAACATATATATCCATATGTCATATATAAATGTATTTGTGTAGGTATGTACATTTATCTATATATTTGCAGTTAGACATATTCTGAGCCATCTGGTTGATTTACAAATGATATTGATACAAAATTTTGGAACCAATGTTTCTGGTTTTTATTGTGATCTGTTCCACTCCAAGTAAAGATGAGATGAAATCATCATGCATCAAATGAACAATAGTTTGTGCTAGTTTAAATAGAGGAAAAATGTAGTAATTAGGTGACTTTTGAAAACTCAAAAGTTCTTGTGTTTCTGCAATAAGAAGAAACTTTATTTTGCTGTGAGATAGATGTATCAGAGAAATGCCAGCTCTTAACATACATTCTTGCAACAACTCACTTACAGTAAGAATAAATAGCAAATGTGCAATAAAAAGTTTCTGTCCCCAATTCCAGCAACTAGTTCACATAACATTTTAATGTCGTTTTCATTAATATTAGCTTATCAACTTTATCTTCAAGTGGGAAAAAAATGTTTGGAGTGACATGGAATCAAAATTAAGATTTTAGCATTTCTAGCAGGCAGAGATTTGGTTAATTATAAAGTGATATACCTTCAATTAACAAAGAAAACCAATAAAGTATTAAATCTGTTCAATATACTTATGTAACTTGTATTATCTGCATAAGTATTATGGAAATGAAAGCACAGAAACATTAAATATAGAACTACATCTGAACTGAGGCAATTTTTTTATCAAAACATCACTTATAACAGTAAATTAATATTATTAATTTGAATTGAACTCCTTTTGTATAGATTTGTTCATAACTTAATTTGTAATTTTATATTTTCATAATTTTATAAGAGCTATAAAAAGAGAAGTTTATTATATATAAATGTGTTTATAATTTGCAATAAAGAAATTTAAATTGCACTGGGCAGCCATTAATATAGTGTTTCATGAACAGAGGTGACTGCTTACCTCAATTTGAGAAATACTGCTCTAGAAGATCTACATCCAAAGAATTCAGTACAATTCAATGTGTTTTTATTGATTTTTTTTTTTGAGAGAGAGAGAGAAACAACTATCAGTTGCCTACTGCACACACCCTGACTGGGGGATCAAGCCTCAAGCTGGGCATGTGCCCTGAGCAGAAATCAAACCTGCAATCTTTTAGTGCACAGGATGACACTCAACCAACTGATCCACACCAGCCAGGTACCAATTCAACATATGAATGACACAAACCTTTCCAGTCCGCTTATGCAATGGCCCATTCATTTATATTTAAAATCAAAGGAGTGAGAGAGAAAATTAACATATGAGCAAATAATTTTTTAAAAAATCCAAACTGCCATCAATGTATGGTGTGAGGGAAATAAGGAGGGTCCTATGATAAATGGAGTAACATGAAGGATCAGTTAAGATTAGATGATCAGTGGGAGCCGCTTGAAGAACATATTGCTAAAGGTGATCCCTGGATGGAATAATAAGCCTTCCAAAGAGTACAGATGGTCAGCGAGGGAAATTATTCCAGAACAGAGAATCAAGAATTATAAAGCTTTAATGTAGAAAAAAATGTCTGAGGAACTAAAAGCAAAATAATGTGTCTGAGAAATAGTGAGCATGGGGAAGAATGGGATAAAATGAGGTTGCAGAGGGAGGCACGGAGCATCATTTAGTGTCTTGAAAGCCATAGTAGTTTTTACTTTATGCTTGGTGAAATAGGAAGCCACTGAGGAGTACAGCAGTAGAAAAATAAGATCCAATTTATATATTTAAGATATTAGGCCAAAGTGGGTGAAATAGCTAGCTATACCACTGACAAAGCACCACAGCCTCCTTCACTGGGGACCAAGACTGCTTAAGGAAACAGGAGCCAAGGCCATGTTTACAGGGTTTTTTGTTTGTTTGTTTGTTTTCATTTAAGTTGTCAAAATTATTAAAATTATGAGATTTTTACCTAAAATATCTGAATTTTCTGTATCTCTGGAATTTTTTTTTTCCTGGATAATGCAGTAACACCGAGCCTGCATTCATGCCTAGAACCAATTGGTCTGAGCTGAGTAGCAGCTGCTCCATTTCACCATTTGGAAAATGCTGTAATTTTCTGTTTGTCACTTCCCTAAACTCCTCCATTGACTAAGAGGGAGCCTACTTTATTCATGTTTCTCACCTGTTGGGTATATATAGAGCAGTGGTTCTCAACCTGTGGGTCGCGACCCCTTTGGGGGTCGAACGAACCTTTCACAGGGGTCTCCTAAGACCATCGGAAAACACATATATAATTACATATTGTTTACAGTAGCAAAATTACAGTTATGAAGTATCAACGAAAATAATTTTATGGTTGGGGGTCACCACAACATGAGGAACTGTATTAAAGGGTCGCGGCATTAGGAAGGTTGAGAACCACTGATCTAGAGGCATTTATTTTGTCACCTCTTCTTAGGTGACATGGAAACAGTCACAGGCCCTGGGAACTGTCCCAAGTGCTGACTCAAAATTTTGGTATAGATCATGCCTATCTTATTCTTTTCCTAGATCTGAATTCGTTTATTAACTCGGGGATCTGTTTCCATCTGTTGCTCCAAGACCACACCTAAACACGAAACACCAGCTTATACTGTCTTTGCGCTTATCCACAGCCTAGTCCTTAGCTTCAGTTCTGTGAGCCATCACTTTAGGGCTCAAGCTCATCTGTTTGACCTTACTTCTCTCTGAAGACATTCACATTTGGACTCTGCACTGCTTACGTCTACTGTGCAAGTCATTGCTGGGCCCTTTGAGGGATGTTGTATTGTATGTACCATCAAGTGTTGTAGAACAAATTATATGCTGTTTAAAGTGATTCATTTATAATTTAATTGTAACTCTAAAAATGGGGAACTTAGAATTCCTATCACATATTATGTATAACCTCTTAGATTGAGATTAGCTTAAGCCTGTTTCTAATTTTATCTCCTTTCTTTCATCTGCTTAGAAAGCACAGCAATTTAGTAAAGTCCTGAAAATTCCATGAAAAACAATGTGCTTCTATAAGTATGTAGGCATTTTAATTTATTCGTTGCTCTACCTCCAGTACATAGAACAGTAGTATATGGTAAGCTTCTCAGTAAATAGTCTTTTGAATTAGTGAATGAATGTCAGGCTGTTGAACACTCAGCCCAGTATTGTGCTTCATACATATGAGGCTACAAAATGGATAAACATGATTGGACTTTGTGATAAAAATTCCCAAAATAATAGAAGTATATTCTATATTGCTTGCCCCAAATACCTGCAATTACTTAACTGTAGGCTTTGGCTTTTATCTCACATGTTATTTTCCTAAGCCTATTAAGATTCTGGATCTGTAACATCCCTCAAAACAATAAAATCTGACTATTAATTGCCTCCTGATAAAAGCAATATCTCTACTGTTTTTACACATTGTCTTGAAACAGACCAATGGACACTGTAATTATGAAATGATGAAACAATCCTGGGAATGTTTCCATATTAGGAATAACCACTAATTTATCACATATGGAAAGAGAGTTATCCAAATCATCAAATCATCAGTGATTATAATCACTAACAATCATACATGAAAATAGAGTTATCCAAATATTGCTGAACTGAAGGCTGAATCACCCTCATATTGCCTTCCCACTTCTTCCTCTCCCGAAGCCAAACTTCTAGGATGGAAAAGACATTCATCACACTCCACGTGAAATAAAAATCTCTCAGTCCATTAGCTCCACCTCTATCAATATCACATTGGAGATGACTCTGTGATTCTGTTCTCTTTCTTTAGTTCTACCCAACACAGGAACCTTTAACCCTTGCTAAATTAATATTCCACCATATCTCTAAACAAAATAATGAATAAGCAACCACTGGAGAAACATTATGTCTTGTGAACCTTAATGAATAGCACCTTAGTTTGCTGCTGGAAGGGAATAAATTGTGAGGAAACAATTTATAGACTGACCTGATTTCTGACTTGCTTAAAACAAAAAGTACATCATATGACCATTTTTCTTCCTTTACAGCCACACATACAAGTTTTTGAAACATCTGAATCAATGTTCTCTCCTTCTATGCACTAACTCAACTCATTTCATGACAAATTAATTTGTCAGAAATCAACAACTGCAGGTTAGAGATAGAAATAAAGTCACATGAAAGACCAAATTGGGGCTATTTTGGATCTGTTAGTCTCATGATGGGATGCTTTAATTTATGCATCATAGAAATCTCTTTACACCACTCTGCCTGTAATTGCAGCAGCACATAATGCCTGCCTGTTCTTTGGTTTCACTTTGTTGTAGAAAAGCTGGTAAAATGACACTTTATGTAACTGATAATGTTCTAGGACAACCTCACTTTAAGAGATATTATCTGATAGTTTTCAACCTCATCATCTCCCTAAAAAAATAATAAAAATGTTCTGGCCGGATGGTTTGGTTGCTTAGAGTGTCATCTGTACACCAAGAGGTTGCAGGTTTGATTCCCAGTTGGGCACATACTAAGATTGCAGGTTTGATATCCAGGTGGGGTGTGCACAGAAGGAAACTGATCTATGTTTCTCTCTCACATAGATTTTTCTCTCTCTCTCTCTCTCTCTCTCTCTCTCTCTCTTTCTCTCTCTCTGTCTCTGTCTCTCTCTTTCTCTCTCTCTTTTCATTTCTCTCTAAAATCAATGAAAACATATCCTCAGGTGAGATACTAATAGAAACAATGGTAATAATAAAAGGCCTTGGTAAGATTTAAATAATCCAATTGAATGATATGCTATTTTTTTCCTTAAAATTTTTCAAATTTCCTATATGGATGTAAAATTAAAATTGCACATTACATAAGACCCTTTCTCCTATCCCATTTTTCATTCCAAGGCCATCACTGCTATGGAAGGCTCGTTTAATTGCCTGTCTCATATCATTTCTCTTTGCTAAGAGAGTTCCAGTGTACTTCAGGGCAATTATATGCTTAGATCCAATGGGTTGTAATTAATATAAGCCAAGCTTAATAATATTATGCCCAACTTCCCAGCCTCACTTTCAGCTAGGGGTCACACACTAATGAGACTAGGTGTTTGGGAAATGTTTGAGAAACTGTTACTCCCCCAGTGAAAGAGAATTGATGTGGCTGACATCACTCTCTCTAACCCTTTGCTTTGAGCTTAGACTTGACATCTGGAGCTACAGCAAATATCTTGAAACTAAAAAGTAGCAGATAAGAAGATGAATGGGAACATGCTAAAGATGCCACAGAGCAGACACAGTTCCTAGTTTCTGGATGGCTTTGTTGAGTTTTGGGTGAAATCCAACAAAATGCCTACTTCCAGACTTCTTGGTATTTGAGAGATATCAATCCAGTTGATTAAGAAACTTACTGAAGTTTCCTGTAATCCTATCTAATAAAGAGGGAATATGCTAATTGACCATCACTCCAACATACAAGATGGCCACCCCCATGTGGACACCAGATGGCTGTCCCCATGTAGACACAAGATGGTGGCAGGGGAGGGCAGTTGTGGGCAATCAGGCCTGCAGGGGAGGGCAGTTGGGGG
>NW_005365371.1:7741326-7743640 GCF_000412655.1 Myotis brandtii | reverse complement strand
TTGAGGGGCTGTGGCAGGGCCGAGGCAGAGGTGTTTAGGGGCATCAGACCAGGAGAGGAGGGCAGTTAGGGGTGACCAGGCCAGCGGGGGAGGGCAGTTACGGGCTATCGGGCCAGCAGGGGTGGGCAGTTAGGGGCGACCAGGCTGGCAAGGAAGGGAAGTTAGGGGTGACTGGGCCAGCAGAGGAGGGCAGTTAGGGGCTATCTGGCTGGCAGGGGTGGCCTGTTAGGGGCGACCAGGCCTGCAGGGAAGGGCAGTTGATGGCAACCAGGCTGGCAAGGGAGGGCAGTTAGGGGTGACCGGGCCAGCAGGGGAGGACAGTTGGGGGTGACCAGGCCAGCAGGGGAGGGCATTTAGGGGCAATTGGGCAAGCAGGCAGGCGAGTGGTTGGGTGCCAGCAGTCCTGGATTGTGAGAGGGATCTCCAAGTGCTTGTTTAGGCCCAATCCCAGTGGGCCTAAACAGGCATTCGGACATTCCTCAAGGGGTCCCAGATTGGAGAGGGTGCAGGCAGAGCTGAAGGACAACCTCCCCCACACACACGAATTTCATGCACCGGGCCTCTAGTGTTCAGATAAATCTCTTTTTAATTCATACAATTATCTTTCTATAAAATAGCACAGATCTTTTCCAAGCTTCCCTTTTTCCTGGTCCTTCCAAATCTATATTCTACTAGAGCTCTCATACACAGTATTCTCATGCCACCCAGATTGCTCATCACTCTCTGAATTCTCTCTTCGGTCCACCATGGGTCTTTGTGAATGGTTCCTCCTCTATTAGCAAAGTCTCTTGCCCTCCTTGGTTTTTCTCATTAAAAACTATGTTAGGAGACCCTGAAATAACATGATAAAGTCCTTAGACTTTAGAACTTATTTTAAAAAAGACTTATAAAAGAATTATTTTAGAGAAGAACCAAGATGGTGGCATAGGCATATGCCTGTACTTGCTGCCTCCCACAACCACATCAAAATTACAACTAAAATACAGAACAACCATCATCCAGAACCACTGGAAAGCTGGCTGAATGCAAGTCCTACAGCTAGAGAAGTAAAGAAGAAGAACACAGAGACTGATAGGAAGTGCAGAGGCACAGAACTGGCTGGTCCAGCACCCACAAGGGCCACTTTTTTAATCTGGAGGGAGATCTTCTCTGTGGAGGCTGCCTGTGAGGAGCAAGGGGTCCTATCCCCACACCAGATGCCCAGTCCAGGGTCCCAGAGCTAGGGAAAAAAGGCCCCATAACTACAGGCTGTAAAAACCAGTGCGGATTGGGGCTCACTGACACAGAGCCGCTGGAGACCCAGCTGCTCCTCTTAAAAGGCCGGCACACAAACAACTTACAAGGTCCCACTTCCACTGATCTCCAGTGCCAGGGTGAGACTCTGGGGAACACAGACACCTATGAGAAGGAACTGAATTGTCTGGCATCATGGCAGGAACTCAGGGTGGCTTTCTCCCAGATGGAGGTGCTCACAAGGATCATTGTTCCTGTGCTGGGACCTCCCCCATAGCAGGGCTGACTGGCAGCCATTTCTGTATACTCTGCCCTGGTGATTCCCTGAGACCCCGCCTCATCCAATTTACAAACCCACATAAGCTGTGTGCAATGGCTTTTGCATATGAATGGTCTGCCCTTGCTCAGGGTAAAATTGTCAAACAAGCTGCAGCTGGGTCAGGGAGCCCCAAACCTATCAATAAAAGGCTCAAGACCCAGCACCAGCACTAGCCTGCCTTCCTTCACAGCTGAGTCTCATCTGGGCACTTCCAAACCTGATACAACGAGGAGGAATCTGCAGATCTCTCTGTAGCACTTGCTGGGTGGCGCCAGGCAGTGGCTGCCTTTACACCTGCCTAGAGACCCAAGAGTCAGTGTACCCAGTTGTCAGTGTGAGACCATGCCAGATTAAAACTCTTCACATCCATAACTGACACATTCAAGGGGCAGACTCAGTAAGCATCAAAGCCCCATTGAAGCAAGTCCTGCTCCATAGGGGTGTCTCCTGCACAGCAGCTCTACCACTTTACTCTCAGCTGGTCTTCACAGACAATTGGCCTGGAGGTCAATTCCTTCCAGTGACACCAACAGAAATCAAGTCTCAACTACAACAAGACTGTGCACACAGCCCACAGAGGGGTACACCTAGAGTGTTCACCTCAGGTGATTGGGGAGGCTGAGTCACTGGGCCTTATAGGACACCTATTACACAAGGCCATTCTATCAACTCAAGGAGACATAGCAGCTCTACCCAATACATAATAAAACACACACACAAACACATACACACACACACACACACACACACACACACACACAC
>NW_005365371.1:7724216-7741205 GCF_000412655.1 Myotis brandtii | reverse complement strand
AATAATATACAGGGATTCAACAGTAGACTAGAGGATCCCGAGAATCAAATCAACAAGTTGAAATATGAGGAAGCAAAAAACACCAACCAGAAGAGCAAAAAAGAAAAAAGAATCCAAAAATATGAAGACAGTGTAAGGAGCCTCTGGGACAACTTTAAACATACCAACATCTGAATTATGGGGGTGTCAGAAGAATAGAGAGAGCAAGATATTGAAAACCTACTTGAAGAAATAATGACAGAGAACTTCCCCTACCTGATGAAAGAAATAGACTTACAAGTCCAGGAAGCACAGATAATCCCAAACTAAAGGAACCCAAAGAGGACCACACCAAGACACATCATAATTAAAATGCCAAAGACAAAGAGAGAATCTTAAAAACAGCCATCGTCCCTCACTAACTCCCCTCCCAGCCTGGTCGCCCCACACAGCCTGCTGTTCAGTCATTTGGTCATCCCTCACTAACCCCCCTGCCGACCTGGTTGCCCCATGCAGCCTGCTTGTTCAGTTGTTTGGTCGTCCTTCATTAACCCCCCTGCTGGCCTGGTCGCCCCACACAGCCTGCTCTTCAGTCGTTTGGTGGTCCCTCAATAACCCCCCTGCCGGCCTGGTTGTAGGCAGCCATCTTGTGAGGGTGTGAGGGTTAATTTGCATATTACCTCTTTATTATATAGGATATACATTATCTATGAACACAGACAATAGGGTGGCAAAGGTCTGGGGTGGGGAAGGACCTGGGTGGAGGGGGGTTATGGGGGGAAAAATGAGGGACATCTGTTATTATCTCAACAATAAAGATTTAAAAAAAACTATGTTAGCATAAACATGTTCCATGACTCAGAAAATCCACTGCTAGGACTATTCCCAACAGAACTGCATATATGCATTCCCAAAGAGAAAGGTAGAAGATAACTCATAGCATCAGTATTTGTATGACCACAAACTGAAAACAACCCAAATGGCCATCAACAATAGAATGGATAACGAATGTATGGTATATTTATAGCAACAAAAATTTAAAAACTGCAACTACAGCTACATGCAACAATATGGACAGATCTCACAAACACAACATTAGAGCAAACATCCAGACATATTTCATTTAAAGTTTTACAGGCAAACTAATCCTGTGTCAGAGCAGGATAACTGCTGCCCTTGGGAAGGTAGTGCCAGAAATGAAACTTACAATGCTGTGTTTATTTATGTTCATATGGAACTGTGAGTGGTACTACAGGAAGAAAATTCTAAGCAGACTTTACCTTATCTGACATCTCCAATCAGAATTTGTAAACAACTAATCAATATTTGAACAGGAAGAAAATATATCTTTCACATGCTTCATCACTTTTTCTAGTCAGAAGATACTTATCATTAGTTAATGCATGAATGTAACCTTATTCATTCATTTCCTAAAACATTATTTATTAATTATGTCCTTCATACTTTCTTCATTCCCATGCAGAGAGAGAAAAATACACACACACACACACACACACACACACACACACACACACACACGTGTAGGATTTGGTGTCCTTTATCTTTAATTACTGAGATATTAGTAGTAAAATGGGAAGGCTGGAGAGGAAGAAATGACTATCATTCATTACATCAGCAGAGAATTTGTTGAAATAGTCTCACCTCTTCAGTACTTCCCAAAGCACGGTACACAAAATGACTTTAGGGGACATCCAAATGAAACCTTAAGAAATTGTGGTTCTAGTAAAATTATTGTGTTAATATTAGAAAAAAAAAAACAGAATGGAAAACTTGTGCTTCTTTTGCAGATATAATTACTATGTGAAGGCTAAATTGACTTTTAAATGTGTTAATTTAAATCAAAATAATTTAGGGACCATAGTTATAGCAAAATTATACAGGAGATACATGAATGTCTAGAGTTTAGGGGCTACTGTGTTAGTTAATATCTGCCTCTTACATATCAGGTGTGGTAGTAAAAGTCTCCTTAATGATGCTTTCCTCTGAGTCAGTTCCCAAAGACTACTCTACTTCATCACAGAACTATAAAGACAAAAAGTAGCCCTAGCCGGTTTGGCTCAGTGGATAGAGGGTCAGCCTGTGGACTGAAAGGTCCCAGGTTCAATTCTGGTCAAGGGCATATGCCTGGCTTGCAGGCTCAATCCCAAATAGGGGGCATGCAGGAGGCAGCCAATCAATGATTCTCTCATTAATGTTTCTATCTCCCTCTCTGAAATCAATAAAAATGTATTTTAAAAAAAGATTAAAAGTAATACTATAATATTAAATTAATTCTGGAAAAATATAAAAATAATCATCTCAACATGTGATGAATAGAACTGCAAATGTAAGAGACAAATGGGAAGTGTGGAGAGCTAAGCACACCTCAGGCAATGGGTGGAAGGAATCCAGGTTCCCTGTCTCAGTTCTGAGACTGTGTGCCTTTCAGCAATTTTCCTCCCTGAACCTCAGCGTCTTCATCTATAAAAGGCCTAAATTGTCTCCAAGGTTCCTTCCAGCAACATCAATCTATGAGTCACAGTATAAAACATTAACTCTGCATTAGGAGCAGAGTTACTTGTTAGATATGTCAATTAGACTTGTTAACTAGGTGGTCCATAAATTAAATTGTTGCTTCTTCCACTCACTTTACGTACTTCTTCAGAGCTATGTGTTCAAGGGCTTTATTATTTTACAGTAAATTTTACCCCTTGAAGGAGGATCTAAGGAAGCCTGAGAGGGTGACAATTTTTTTCTGTCATTTAGATTCAGAAGAGATCAGGCTACACACCAATGACACTGTTCTGACCTCAGGATCACAACAGAATGACAATATTTACCCAGGAGTTTGTCTGAGGACTTGAGAATTGAAATGACAAGTATTGTATTCCTTGGAAACTTCTAAATTAAACTCAAAATCCTTCCTACTGCTTAGCACAACCAACCATTCCTTGCATCTGTCTTCCTCTCTGTCCTCCCCCACTTTCCATTAGAACTCAGAAAATGAACTAGCTCTTCCTCACATAGTCTTAGATTTGACACAAAGTGTTCAAGCTAGAAAAGACAACACAGCTCATCTATTTCTGATTCATATCAGATGTTTACATCCTGCTGCAATATCTCTACAGTCACATAGCATCTGTTTGTATAATAACAATAACTGGAGAGTCATCAGCAGCCAAAACATTCATGTGTGGACTCTATAATTGCAGTCATTGTACTTCCTGTTCATCCCAGGGCTGCCTTTCAAACTCAATCCATAAAACCTACTTCTTCTTCCTTGAAATATCCAGAATATCATATATTCTACTGCAATCTTCTCTCAGCTAAATATCTTTATGGTCTTTACATAATCCTTATAAGTCATGACTTCAAATCCTACTAATATCCTGGTTACCATTGCATAGATGTACTGCTGTGTAAATAATATTCATTGGGAAGCATTAGACCCAAGAACAGATTCAATATTGTCCTTTCCACCTCCAAGCATCTTGTGAACAGCACGAAATGCAATGGTACAACCTACTGTATCATTCTCTTCCCTTTCTCATTTGTAGTTATTTCCCCTAATTTGTGGGACACAGATGGAGACACAGCTATAGTGCAGAGAGAGGTATCAGTGAAGTTCTGAGGTTTATCTCCATATTTGAAACCACTGTGGGAAGAATTTGGGGGTCTAGGCTCTCATACAACTTTTACAGTCTCTTTAAGGATAACCCAAAAATTATTCTAATCCCTGAGGAACTTTAACAAATAATACTGTACAAAACTAGACACTTGCTTATACATTTATGTGTGTGTATGTATGCATATATAAATGTATATATAATGTAGATACATATATATTTTAATCAATCAGCCATTCTTGCATCACAAATGATAGTGGGGTGTGAAAAGTAATTTTTCCAAGATATTTATGTCATGTAATATGAAACTGTGTTTACAAAATTTAATTTTCATAATTGACCTTAATAAATAGATATTTGTAAGTCATTACTAACTCATGAAATATTTTCTACTCATTTAATCTTCATAAGACTAAGATGAAAGTAGGGAAAGGTTAGTGCTCATTTTCATAGGAATACACAAAACTTACCAAAATTCACACAATCTGTAAATTATAGAGCTAAAACTACACTCTGTAGGCCTTTGGATTCCAGATCTAGTCCCCCTTCACAGTATTATTCTCCCTAAATAATTAGGTGTCTGAGCACCTCGTTTGGTTCTAAGACTCAATATACATCAGGTATAAATCTTAACGGTCTCCTTTGCCCTAATTTCTTGAACATGTTTGAGCTTGATTTGGCAATCTCATGGCTAATTCTGTGTATTCTTACAAGGGTAGAAAGCACAAGACCATCACTTTTTCAATGGATAAATAATTTGCCTAAACTATTAATAGAAGTATTTCTAATCACAAATAGTTACAGCCACACACTTCCATTAATACCCCCAGAGAAACCACATGGGCTCTGAAAACTATTAGCAGCCTACACTCACCAATGCTAATAGCATTCTTAGGCAGAGAAATCCAAAAGCAAGAAAAACTAAAGCTAAGAGATTAAACATTTATAAAAAGTCAAATTTACAGCCCTGTCTTCTGCCACCTCAAGCTAATGGACTCTTGCCACCATTGCCTAAAACAAATGTTCCTAAATCTAGCTCTATCCTATAATCACTGGGGGAGCTTTTGAAAATATAAGCATTTTGGACCTTTCTAACACATTGGAGGTCTAGTGTAAGACAAAGCAATCTGTGATTTCTTTTTTGTTTTGTTTTTTTTGTGTGTGTTTTTTTTAACAAGAGTCTGATCTGACTTTGATGGAGCTTGTCCAAGCCTAGAATTTGTTAACCATGGGAAGCCATTTACTCTTCCAATATCCCCCATCTCTCCCCTGCCTGCAACAATAGCGTTCATATTTCTAGGCAATCATTCTCATCAGCATATAAATATGCCATAACATTTTTCATAAAAACGCCACCATGATTCCACGTTCCCTCACTTCTCCACACAACTTCACTGCAAAACTCCTAGAAAGATTTTTCTATGCTTGTTGCCTCCAATATCTCACCTTCCAGTCTCTTGAGCCCATTCTAATCAGACTTTCACACACTGAAACTTCTCCACAAGGTTACAGATGACCTCCACATTTCCCAATGGAAAGATACAACTGCACTCTGCATATTACAGATCTCTCATCAGCATGTGACCCAGTTGTTCCTTCTTTCTTTTGTCATACTTTCTGGCCACTTTCTTCACTTAACTCCTGTTATCACACTCTCCTGAATTTCCTTCACTTCTCAAACTACTCCTTCTGCATCTCTTTGATAGGATTTACTAGTAGCTGCTGACGGCTAATTACAGGAGTATCTTAGGCTTAGTCCTTAAATCTCTTCTATTCCTATCAATGCTAACTCCTTATGACTGAACATAGTTCTGGAGTTC
Source organism: Myotis brandtii (assembly GCF_000412655.1). Classification (NCBI taxonomy): domain Eukaryota; kingdom Metazoa; phylum Chordata; class Mammalia; order Chiroptera; family Vespertilionidae; genus Myotis; species Myotis brandtii. Next base: position 7,735,780 of record NW_005365371.1, on the reverse strand, counting down.
TAAAAACCATCTCTATGCTGATGAATCACACATTTTTATCTCTAGACCTGGCCTCCTCTAAATTCCAACCTTTTTTTTTTTTAATAATTCTTTATTGTTGAAATATTACATATGTCCCCTATTTCCCCCCATTGATCCTCTCCAGCTCACTCCCAACTCCCCGCCCCAGGCCTTCAGCACTCTATAGTCTGAGTCCATGGGTTATGAATATATGCATACAGGTCTTTGGTTGATTACCTCCCACCCACCCTCCCCTGCCTTCCCTCTGAGATTTCACACTCTGTTACCTGCTTCCATGTCTCTGGATCCACTTCTTCATTCACCAGTGTATTTAAATCCCAACCTTTATCCTTCCATCCAATAGCTCCACTTTATTCTAGGTCAAATCTAACATTTAACACACTATAGTTGAGTGTATCCCCTCAATACAACTCCCTCCTTCTTTGTTTCTCAACTCAACAAAAATACCCCTCTTCATCTAGCTGCTCAGGCCTAATTACTTGAGTTGCCTTTACCTCTCTTTTTCTCTCAAGTTTCAAATCCTGTCAGCTCTACCTCAAATCACCTAACACATTATGACTCTAATCCAAGCCTCTCACCAGTAATATTGTAATAACCTCCTAAATAGTCTCCCTGATACAGCCTATTTTCATTCTGCTGCCAGAGTGATCCATTTAAAATGTAAATGGCTTATCATACCCTGTTCAAAATCATTTCATGACTTTCCAAAACCCTCCAACTAATTTCCAAAATATATGCCAAAGGCAGACAAGACCATAAACACTCTCCTTCCACACATTTCCCCTCACTTTACTCCTACCACACTACCCTTCTTGCTCCTCTTTGAATATGCCAAGCCTAGTCCTGCCTCAGGACCTTGGCACTCACTGTTCCTTCCAGCTACAGCAAGTTTTCCCTCCGTGGTTTCAGGCTTGCTCCTCACTTCCTTAGGTCTTTAGGAAAAAAGCTGTTCCCTCTGAGAAGACTGCACTCTCCAAAGAGCTCTCCCTTTCACTCTCTTTCCCCTCAATACATGTATTTCTCTTTGCAGCACTTACCACCACCTGACATTATATTATATGCAGAGTGCTTGTTTATTTATTTATTGTTTTACTTATACACTAGAAAGTAAGTTCTTAAAAATAGACATGGTTTTACTCACCCCTGGGTCCCCAGCAATTAGAATAGTACCAGGTAAAGAGTAGGCCATTGATAAATGAGTGAAGAAATGAGCAAATTTAGCCTGAAATACTTGTTCTTTCTTGGTCCCATGCCTTAGTACAGGTTTTCCTCTTTACAAAACTGCCATTCCTCATTTTCTATGCAAGTTGATTGTCTATTTATTCTTTAAAGTGCATCTTAGATAACATCTTCCCCTGAAGCCTTCCCAGATAAGCCTCCCTGAGTACACATACCACCACCACCACCACCACCACCACCAGGCAGAGGGAGCTTCTCTCATTTCTCTCTGCTTCCAAGATAAATTTTTCCTACCTCTACACTAGCCCCTACCCTGAAAGATGTGTTTTTTCCTTGTACCTCTGCTCCCAATTCACATTGTGAATTCCTTGGGGCAGGAGTTAATTTATCTTTATATGCCCAATGGCAAGCACATATAGGAATCTAGGTCTGATCACTAGTGCTCACATGGACTTTCCTATTTCCTCTGTCTGTGCTAAGTCATTTTCTGTTCATTAATATGGTTACTACACTTAAAAGTAGTTCAATTGTTCTCTGCAGACACAAAAGTGTCTACAGATCCCAAGAATTACACCCTAATATAGTACATATTTGTTCACCATTAACTGAGAGCTAGAGTAATCCAAGCCCTCAATAATAAAAGTTAGTATGGATATTGTATTCCACCCTGTGAAATACTCCAGTTATTAGTCATCAATGAAAGAATTTAGAGTAAGCTTAAATAAACAAAATGCCCTAAACTCTATCATGATGTCCCATTTCACAATGTGAACTAAAATGGTTCTATATTATTGATAGGAACAGCATTCTTAATCATAACAATGTAGACCAGAAAAATTTGTATGCAACAGGATGTCATAGCTATTGGAATATATAATTTATATTCTAAAAAAGAAATACATTTCATGTTGCTCAAATTTACTTTTGCCACTATCTCCCTCTTCAAAATACAATAAAAAAACAGAGCTTTCTTTTATCTCCCAACAAAACATAATAATAGCAATAAGCAAGTTACGCATCAAACATAGTAATTGCAATAAATAAGTTATATCTGTATTGTGCTTTTTAGACATTGCTGCTTTGCACTTCTATTTCATTTAGACTTCAAATAATGCTTGGATGGAGGCAAGAATGATCATAACCACTTTATAGATGAGAATTTTGAGGTCCACAGAGGTTAAGAAAGTTGCCTAAGGTTATGCATTGAGTGAATGAAAGAACCAGATTCCAACCTAGTCTTTAGAGTACAAATCCCAATTATACTGAGTTAAAATCCTGGATTCAAAGATCCAGCCACTTTATACAGACCTGGGGTTTTGGAAAAGCTGCCTCAAGACTGCTGAGTCTCAGTATCTTCATCTGCCAAATAAAAGTATGTATTCCATTCCTGCAATTGCTGCTAGCACCCAAAGACGATTCAATATCTGAATCACTTATGCTCTATGTATAATATGGTCATTGGTGCTCCCTCTTGAGATTACAACACAGGTTTCACATTTGCTCCTTAATATATACGTTGTGATAATGACAACAAGACTCATTAGAATCGCTGAAATTTGGTCATGCTCAAAAGTTTCATGAGGCAGAGAGATTAATCAGAACAAAGGCTTAGCTCAGTTTTAATGTCTGCCTTAGAAACGCACTCCATCTTTTTGAGAAAGCTGGCTATTCTCAGCTACAAGGAACCTGATAAGGAGGGTCAGGTGGCTTGGAAAATAGAGCTGCCACAGATAGGAAGTCAATGGACAATCTCAGCTCTAACTGTTCTATCATTTATTTTCCTCTTAAACCTCTCCAGGGATTTGCTTCAGTCTTAAGAGGTTAGTCTAGTTCCAGCTCAACCAAGAATCACTCCCTCTCAATTCAAAAGGTGAGATGACAAAGTGCACCTATTTATAATTCCTGAGAGAAGAGAAGGGAAGGTGTAACATACAATCAAAGGAAAATGGATTGGACTTCAGACAGTTCGCAGTTGTCCCTGTGGCCCCACTGATACAATGAAACCAATCCCCCAAACGGAATTCTTCAGCAGACACTGCAAATTCCTTTGACTCCAGTCCACTGGGGAACAATCTCAGTCAAAAGACGACTGTTTCATATTGACTCACTAACCTTGTCAGCTCAGGGTACTTCTCTTTCTGCTCCATTCAAAGCCCAGTTACCTCTGACAGGAATCCAACCTTGTACACAACCTAATCTAACTGTTAACATTATGCTAGATGTGAAAAAAATCAGGGAGTATTAACCAAGTAAGGCTGCTCCTCCTACTATGAGTCAGCACACGTTCCTAGATGAACATACAGATGATAAGTACTTAACATTGCACTTAGTGTCAGGCATTATTCTAAGAGCTTCACATATATTAACTCGGTTTACTCCTCACTACAATCCCCATAAGGCAGGTGCTATTGTTATTACCATTTTACAAATGAGAAAATTGAGGCCGTGAGGGGTTAAGAAACTTGTTCAAGGTCACATACTGTTAAGTCTCAAAGTCAAGTCAAACCCAGGCAACCTGGCACCACAGTCCTTGTTCTCAGCCACTACAGTCGACTGCCTCATACCAGGTACATGTTTCTGAGCTTCAAAATTTTGTATTAACAAGGATGAATTTCAAAAACAGGAAATTGAATGAAAGAATAAGATCCAGAGAGATACACACAATTCACGACCATTTATATACATTTTATAAACACCCAAACAATATTATATATGACATGTATTAAGAAAATAAACACATGGAGGATAATGACACCTGTCAACATCATTATAGTTGTTCCCTGAGGAGGAAGGACTCTGGAATGCAGCTGGGGACAGTTCCAAGTGATTTTAATGTTTTAAGTTGGACTTTATTTTAAATATCTGAAATACGTATGGAATAAAGTTAATTTGTTCATTCTGAGTCTTAAGTATATTAGTGTTTGTTATATTAATATCTGGTCATTTCTTCACATTATCCTTAAAAACAAACTATATATATATAATCTTCTATCCCTTATAGAGCCATCCAAATTCCAATGCCATGAACACCCATTTACAGCTGAGGTAATGAAATCCGTAATATTATTTTGAAAAACAATACCATAATAATCATTCATCCAGGGCTAGTTAGCCTAATGATAATACCAACTAAAATATCCAGCTGAGTGTGATGAAAACAGGTTAACAACCAACTGACTGAACTAGAACTTGAACTGAGCACCTGCAATCACAGCAGTCACAGTAGTTATCAGAGAAGGTAACCTAAAAACAAAAACATTGAGAATTTATTGCTACTCCAAACATAGCAGTCCATTCTAGAATAATGACAATGCTGACCACGAATGACACACTATAAACACCATTAATACCTTCAGTGCGATTTTTTGTGCTCACATATTACCCCCCTTATCTAATGATGAGTTCTTTTAGAATCAAGTTCATGCAGACCTGTTGGTTGGCACATGGTGTGTCTCAGTAAATGCTAGTTGAATAAATACATAAATGAAGTGATATTCTATAATGTCTCTGCTTTTCCAAACTAAAAACAAATGCAACTCTTCAAGCAATAGGATAGCCAAGGAGGCTGAATCTTACCATCATTTAACTAAATAGATAGCCTTTTTTTTAGGGGAGGGGGGGTGTAATAATTTTGCTCATAGGCTAGAAATTATTCTTTTCCCTTGTCAAAGAATCTCTTTTGTTTTCAGGGGAACTACCCTGTAGAGCCTTTCTAATCATACAAAAATAAGTCCATTTCCTATTCTCTGTTGCTGTTAAAAAAAAACAAAAAACCCAACCATTAAAGCAGATGCTTCCATCAAAGGTGTTAAATATCTGGGTTAGTAATTTAAATTGGATATATTTTGAGCAAAACCAAGTTCATGCAGATTTTAAACAGTTTCCCCACACTTAGGCTGCCCCATTTGAAAATTTGTGTTTATTCTTAGAGATCCTGTGCCATTTGTTCTAGGAGTTTGTGAGAAAAGATCATGCCAAGAACAGCATGCCAGAATAAATGCCCTTTGCAATCTACTTTGACTGAGAGATGCTGGAAAGGTGCAGTGCTACCTAGGCTGTATACTTAGTATTCCTCAAATGGTATTATTCAAAATGAAATAACCCCAATGTTTAGAAATGGACTGACAGATACCATGATTGCTTTTTCTGGACCAAGAGTGGCCAGACCTTATCTTGTGCTAAGAGTGATTGTTTCTCCTAAGCAATATGGATGCTCCAGTCTATGTCATCCTGCAATAAGAAAAGCAATGAACCTCATTGTCTCTCTGGAACTGGAAGGAACAGTTCCTAATTGCTGGGGGAAAAGAATTTCCATTGTTCAGAGATAGGCTAGGGATTGAAGAGAGATGTCCAAAGACAGATATTACCTATCACTGCTCCTAGGAAGAATCTATGTACTCTAGGAGCAGTTATAGATAACATCAGTCTGTGGATTTCCATTCTCCACACGGTTGTGCACCTCTGCTTCCTGAAGACCCACCACCTGGTTTCCTGTAAGGGTAAAAGAGGAAGGAGGCAAAACCCTTGCATTTCAGTGGCTCAGAGTAAAGAAAATTGGCAGTGATGTCAAAAGAACACCTGGAGAGACCTGTGGAATGTGTAAACATTCTTCAGTGTTTCCTAGGAATTACTTGGTAGGGGAAACACTGCAAAGGAATAGAAAATCAGCAATCTACTGAATGAACCTGTCTGAAGAACTTGAAAACAGAAGTAAATTTACTTGTTGGTTCTGATGAGATGAAGAATTTTTCTGTTACACTGATCCTAGAACATTAAAATTTAACGTGACTTTTGGTTGCCTCCTGTCTTGATCTTCTAAATAATCTACCAACACAGGAGAAAGTTGAAACCCGAGCATCCTGGACTATTAAAAATAAAATTAGCCCTGGCCGGTAGCTCAGTTGATTGGAGCTTGGTCCAATACACCAAAAGGTGGCAGGTTTGATTCCTGGTCAGGGCACCTAGGTTGTAGATTCGACCTCCAGCCAGGGCACTTACAGGAGGCAGCAGATCGCTGTTTCTTTGTCTCTCTCTCCTCTCTCTCTCCCTCCCTCCTCTCTCCCTAGAAATCAATAGAAACATATCCTTGGATGAGGATTTTGTAAAAAGAATAAAATTAGTGTTACTATGCTTAATTCCAAAAACTCAGTTATCAAAAATCACTTAGAGTATCACCCAAATTACCTGTTACAGTCAACTTACCCCCATACCACTTTACATTTGTTTTGATCAATGATATAAAATACACAATTTTTCTTAACACTGTGGAAAATATGGTGATTATCAGATACAAGGTAATAAACATGATTTTCCAGAAATGAAATTGGCTATAAACTCCTCTTGCTTCTTACCAGAGGAAGGCTTGTCTTAATAAGGAGAAGCTAAACATACAGATCAAAATTTTAAATATATCCTAACATTGAGTAAGGTGCACATTTTTTCCCTTAAGTTGAGAGAAAGAATAATATAGGATAAATAATACACTAACAGCATGCCTTTAATATTTTATGACACCAGGAGGGATGAAAGGCAAGAAAAAGAAGAGCAGAAAACACCAAGTACTGACCACACACTCGGATTTCATAGGCTAAGAACCTCACAGACAGAAATGCATTTAATCTTCAGAACAACCCTAACACTAAGCATTAGCATTAAGTCCCATTTTGCATATGAGACACAAGACCAAGGAGCCAGGAAACATAGTCACAAAGAGCCAGGAAAGTATTATATGGTTGTTAGAGGTGTAAGTTACTAAAGAACATATCAACATGCTTAAAAACAGTTATGCCTCTGAAAATTATATTCTGTAGGAGTAACTTTTCACTCCTACTTTCTATGCTTACTTCTTGGTCCACAGTGGACTTCTTGGTCCACTCCTTTCCAAAGAAGAGGAAAAATTTCTCTGATTGGTGAGATCATGAAGAAAAATGGGGCACATGAAGCTTAGTCTGCTGTGAATTCGTGTTCTCTCTCTCTCTCTCTCTCTCTCTCTCTCTCTCTCTCAATATGGAAATAGATACTCATATTGAAATTTTTAGAAAATATTTCTGTAAAATGACATATGTGTTAGTATTTTTTAAAATAAAAATGGTCCACAATTTTCCACCCAATTACAACTAAAGTCAATATGTCTAAAAATTAGAAACAGCACAAAAAAGCACAAAGCTAGAAAGGGAAAGCCTCCCTCCTCACTGCCCCAGATGCTTTGCTCTCCAACCACCCACTATGAACAGTTTCTTGTAATTCCTTCTGGAAAAAATATTTTCCAAATATTTCAATATGAGTATATATTTCCATATTTAAATTGTTTACATTCATAGGGAAGAGACAAACAAAACATATACTTTTCAAGTGATAACATTTGTTTAAAAATTTCACCCACAAAGAACAGAAGGGATTACACTGGGGTTATGGTTTTATAAGTGATTTTCTTACTCTACAATCCTACAGAGATTTTATATTTTCAAAGGTTCCTCCTGTGAGTAGAAAGCTGTAATAATCTGATATATATTAGCAGTTTCTTATTATAAAATGAGCATATTTTCATGAACATTCAAATGTAGACATTTGTAAAGTAAAAATCAAGCCTTCCCTCCGTCTCTAAAGGTAACTACCCCCCCACACACAAACACACACACGTATATAGACATTTGAGATAGAGATAATGTAAATGTAAAGTTCTGAGGAGAAAATGCATAAATGTACTAGGAATACAAACCTTCACCTAGATAAGCCTTAGTTTCCTAATCTGTCCTATCCTATATAATCAAAGTATAGTATGCAAACTGTCCCTCAACCTGAAGTTCGTCCGGGAGTTCAACCAGGGAGTGAGGCTGACCAGGGGAAGGGAGGGAGGCCTTGGCTGGAAGCCAGCATCTGCTAGAGACCCTACCAGTGTATGAATTTCATGCACTGGGCCTCTAGTGTAACTATAAAGAGGAATGCTATCCTGCCTGTCTCACAGTGAAGTCTAGAAGCCAAAAGGCAAAAAAAAAAAGGATTGATAGCCTCCATTTTCCATATGTGGCAGTTTTAGAAAATGCAACTCCAACTTTTCATTCTATTTTTCACCATTTTCAGATCATCCCCTGAACACAGGACCATTAACAGGCTGGTACAGAGCATTACTGCCTAGAATTCCTTGCCAAAGGGGTCGCGACCCACAGGTTGATACAGGCTTAATGAAGTCTAACTATGCTATCTACCCACAAGTTCTTCAATGCCAAGGTCAGACACTGAGCCAACATGGCGATCCCCTGCTTCTCAAGTTCCTCCAAGTGAAGCCAATAATTAGTGCTGTAGAGAATGATACAGCCAGCAACAACCCCTCTCCCCTCAAAAAAAAAGAGATTGATTTTGTGCCACTAAGTTTTATTTAAAGACCATGCAATCGAATCCCAGCTGGCTTCATTGAAGCAACAACGTGGGCAATCAGTGACACCAACTGCAATGCTATCATTTCTATAAACAGTAACGAGTGGAGGGGGTAGGAAGGTACTAGAAGCTTATGTATAAACAAGAAAGATCATTTCAGCAAGAGAGATTGTCTTGGCAGACTCTCAGTGTCCTTCTGATTGGCACCCTACGAAATGCAAAGGCCCTCCAACATTTAATAGCATTGAAAGAAATGCTTTCAAACACAGGGAGATTAACATAGCATTGTGCAATGAAAACAACATGTCACAAAGGTAGCAATTTCATACACTAAGTTGTACAGAGAAACATTTCACTGTTTTAAGATATTCCATAGAAATGGAGGGAACAGATGTATAAGTACTCCCTGGCTGTCCCTTTCTAATAGTGATACCAGAGAATAGAACTTGCCCCTTTCTTAGAAGCTGATGAATCATATCTGGCTGTTGAATGAATAAACTTGTGTTGAAGTAAGTGCAAAGGTATAACATAAATAACTAGGCAGGAGACCTGAATATGAATAAGGCTAGGTAGGCTTGAATTGAGTTGTAGGGAACTTACCTTTGTAAAAAAAAAAAATTATACCAGCATCTTATTTTAATTCAAATACATTCTTCCAGTAAAATATTCAGAGATACTATTCTTTGCACTAGAGCCCCATTCTGACCTAACTCAGCCTACCTTTTTGAACTCTTAAATGCTTTCAAACACTGGGAGATTAACATAAATCCTAGGCAGAATTAATTTTTCCTTCCTTGGGGTGATTCTTACAGTAGGAAATTGGCCCAGGGAAGAGGTTGTTAAACTTGCGACAAACAGAGGTTCCCAAGTATTTCTCTTTGGGCATGTATCATATCCTGCCTAGTATTACACTTCTTCCAAGTACATATATATTTCCCTGCTGGTCTCCAGCACCTAAAATAGAACTTAGCATGCAATCCCTCCTCAAGAAGTGTTTGCTGAGCCCACTGGCATGGCTCAATGGTTGAGCGTCCACCTATGAACCAGGAGGTCATGGTTCGATTCCCGATCAGGGCACATGCCAGGGTTGTAGGTTCGATCCCCAGTTGGGGTCATGCAGTAGACAGCTGATTGATGATTCTCTCTCACCACTGATGTTTCAATCTCCCTTTCCCTTCCTCTCTGACACACACACACACACACACACACACACACACACACACACACTCTAGAGGCCCGGTGCACAAAATTTGTGCATGGGGCAGCAGTGTGTTCCTCAGCCCGGCCTGCACCTTCTCCAATCTGGGACCCCTTGGGGGGTGTCTGACTAAACTGGCAGTTGGACATCCCTCTCACAATATGGGACTGCTGGCTCCTAACCGCTCACCTGCCTGCCTACCTGATTGCCCCTAAACACTTCTGCCTGCCAGCCTGAATGCCCCCTAACTCAGTGGTTCTCAACCTTCCTAATGCCGCAACCCTTTAATACAGTTCCTCATGTTGTGGTGACCCCAAACCATTAAATTATTTTCATTGCTACTTCATAACTGTAATTTTGCTACTGTTATGAATGGTAATGTAAATATCTGATATGCAGGATGTTTTTTCATTGTTACAAATTGAACATAATTAAAGCAGAGTGATTAATCACAAAAACAATATGTAATTATATATGTGTTTTCCGATGGTCTTAGGCGACCCCTGTGAAAGGGTCGTTCGCCCCCCAAAGGGGTCGCGACCCACAGGTTGAGAACCACTGCCCTAACTGTTCCCCTGCCAAACTGATTGATGCCTAACTGCTCCCCTGCTGGCCCGATCACCCCCAACTGCCCTCCCCTGCTGGCCTGTTCACCTCCAACTGCCCTCCCCTGCCAGCCCAATAGCCCCCAACTGCCCTTCCCTGCCGGCCTGATTGCCCACAACTACCCTCCCCTGCCAGCCATCTTGTGGTGGTCATCTTGTGGCGGCCATCTTGTGGTGTCCATCTTGTGATGACATTGCACGTGATGCCACCTAGGCTTTTATTGTATAGGACTAATAAGTGTTATCTGGATTGAAAAAATGGCAATCCCTAAAAACAGAAACATGTTTCTTTAATTTTCTATATTCAGATGGAAAAGGGGAGAAAGAAAGAAGGGGTGCCAACTGTGGAGGGCTAGTTGGCATGACACATATATCTTACATTTCTGAAAAAGTCTCACCTCCCTCTTCTCTTTTGCTGTACTTAACCCAGAGCCAGGCAAATTGATTGATGGTCTATGACTCAGATGAGAGCATTCAGCCCAACCCCTTTGCTATAAAGTACCTGATTTTCTTCTTTGCACATGGTTCTTAATTTATAAGCTGGGAGAAGCAAAACTATAGTAGTGACTAGAGCTGTCACATTGTCCTACTTTTCCAGCAATGTAGTGAATTCTTCTTTTCCAGAATATGCTGGGGGCATCAAAAGGTAAGTTGCACATACTATGTAATAAAGAGGTATTATGCAAATTGACCAACACACCCTCACACAAGATGGCCACCACAAGGTGGGTGATCAGGCCAGCAGGGGAGGGCAGTTAGGGATGACCAGGCCAGCAGGGGAGGGCAGTTGGGGGCAACTTGGCCTGTAGGGGAGGGAGGGCAGTTAGCAGCGACCAGGCCCGCAGGGGAGAACAGTTAGGGGCAACTGGGCCAGCAGGGGAGGGCAGTTGGGGGAAACTGGGCCTGCAGGGGAGGGCGGTTGGGGGCAATCAGGCTGGCAGGGGAGCAGTTAGGCGTTGATCAGGCTGGCAGGGGAGTGGTTAGGGGGTGATCAGGATGGCAGGCAGAAGCGGTTAGGGGAAATCAGACAGGCAGGCAGGGAAGCAGTTGGGAGCCAGCAGTCCCGGATTGTGAGAGGGACATCCAACTGCTGGTTTAGGCCCAATCCCACAGGTATTGGGCCAAAACCGGCAGTCGGACATCCACCGAGGGGTCCCAGATTGGAGAGGATGCAGGCTGGGCTGAGG
>NW_005365371.1:7721531-7724185 GCF_000412655.1 Myotis brandtii | reverse complement strand
ACAAATTTCGTGCACCGGGCCTCTAGTTTCATAATAAGTGGTCAGGAGCAACTGAGTCTTTAAGGGCCTTGCAATGAAAGTACAACTTTGAAAGAATAATCTCAGAAACATCAGTGGAGCTTCATTATATCTTTGGGGAAAAGATAAATATCATTTAAGAAACAATGTACCCACTAGGCTCAGGAAACACACTAACTACAAGGGTGATTGATGACAAAGCCTCATACTTTGGTAAGGTAAATTAATTATCCTAAGGTTATGAAAGAAAACCAATACATCTATTTGTTATATACCAAAGATAATATCATGGAGAAATTGGAGTATGTGATTGTAAAGACCTTTAAACATTGCCCAATAATCTTCCATTTAATTTTTTTATTTTAAACTCTCTGGCCTGACTATGTCAATCGGGGTAGGTCAGATGATGATTGAACTCAAAAATCTAAGTTACTTAAAAAAGAAGTATTCACTTCTCATTTGTGCGAAATGCTCAACATGGTTCACATAGTGGGGCTCTGTTTATTACAGACACTCAGGAATACAGGCTGATGGAGCAACCATTCCTTGGAACATCATCAGAAGGAAAGCCTGAGGTGAATTGTGATCTAACTCTATGAAAGCTTCCACATGGAAGTGAGGCCTGTCACTTCTATTCACATGACATGGGCTAATAGTGCAAGTCAGATGATCACATCCTAATATGCTCAAGAAAACAATCCAAGCCCTGACCGGTTTGGCTCAGTGAATAGAGCGTCAGCTTGTGGACTCGAGGGTCCCAGGTTTGATTCCGGTCAGGGGCATGTACCTTGCTTGCAGGCACATCCCTAGCGGGGGGTGTGCAGGAGGCAGCTGGTCGATGTTTCTGACTCTCTATCCCTCTCCCTTCCTCTCTGTGAAAAATCAATAAAATATATATTTTTAAAAAAAAAGAAAAAAGAAAACAATCCAAAATACTGTTCAATAAAATATATATTTAAAAAAAAAAAAGAAAAAAGAAAACAATCCAAAATACTAGGTGAAAAGTTGTAATGACTATTACATTTGCATACAGTAGGCACTTAGCAAATGGCTTGTTTAAAGTACTTTAAGGCAAATGAACTAACAAGAAGCACTAAGTTCTAGAGCTTTTTGACATAAATTAACATTGAAAAGCTCATGGAAAACAACAACAAAGAAATCCCTTTGGAAATAAAAGCCATAGGAAAGTTATGGATATGTGGTATATTACATAACTCATATCATTGTAGCCATTGAAGCATCATTGAAATAGTGAAAAATTTTAAGCTCAGGACATAAAAACAGCTCAAAAAGTGATTCTACAACAAAGATAATTGCCATGAATAAATCATTTATCCTTTAATCAAGCTTTCCAAGATTGGATAATTGAAGGCAGTTACACACTGAAGTGACCCATATTTCAAAATTAAAACAGTGTGAGCACCTGAGTACATGGCTTCAGGAGGTGGATTTTGTCATTTATTTCTTTATTTGGTGGATTTCTGAAGATTGAATTTGAATTTAAAATATCTTCAATTTATAAATACATTATTGTCATTTGTCTCAATTTTGGAGGGTACCTGTTACCCACATCTCTGAAGGAAAAAAAAGAGATTAAATGACTATATGAATCCTTAGGAGTAAAGGTAGTGTGGTGCTGAAAACAATTGTATAATTGTATCTTTATAGAGAATCCCTTCCTGGGAAATAAGCATAAAGCAATAACCATTTTACAAACAAACATTCTTTCTTAGATCACTTCATTGTCCTTTAGAGTAGTCAAAGCCTATATCCCTTAGATATACAACCAGCTGATGCAACCTGTAAGTGGGCAGTTTCAATTTAGATGCCAGTATTATACTTTAAGGTATGGTTGTAACTGGTTTTTTTAGTTATGTGTTTTTCAGCAGGTTGATAAATTACTTTTGCCCGGAGTGTTTTAATCCCACACCAAGGCCATTTAATGTGACTGTATAGTTCAATCTCTAGACATCTGATAATTCCCCAAGCTACCAGGTTGAGTAGCCCCTAATTGGCTGAATATTGTAGAATAATTATGACTGTACACAGAAGGAGGAGAGCCAGTTGGCTGATTTTTTGAAATAGCTTAAGGTGGTAAGATGAGCACAGTGCTCCCCTGTCCAGTTGTGTGCACTTGTACACACACATTACTATTGTAGGGACCTACTATCAAAAGCACTGCCCTCCTCTAGTATTAGGTGGAGATCTAACACAGCTTTCCCAAGAGCCTGGCTGTTAGGACAGGAACCCCTCTTTTATACCTTAGTGATACACAGAAGTGATGAGAAACACCCTCCTTTGATACAATGCTTCTGCTTTCCTCCCAACTAGATATTGAGAGAATGCAGGCAGTAAGCTACTGTTTTAATCCCTACTCTCCTGTGAGCTCATGTTCTTTGCAAAGGTCCCCATCTATAGAGAAAAATGAAGCTGCTTTACTCTCCCTTTGAACTAAAAACTTAGTATTGTATCAGGTTAATAGAAGTGCCATATACTATGAGTAGAATTGTGTAGAATTTTAAACTTATCTGTCTTTTAATGGACAGGCTCCCCCTGCTAAAAAAAAAAATCATTGGTGGGGGGCAGGAAGAGATTAACCAAAGAACTTGTATCCATATATGCATAACCCATAGACA
>NW_005365371.1:7717653-7721449 GCF_000412655.1 Myotis brandtii | reverse complement strand
GAGAAGGAATCAATGGGGAAAAAAGGGGACATCTGTAATACTTTCAACAACAAAGATAAATTTAAAAAATAGAAAAAAAGAATCATAAGACACTGAGAAATAGCCTTAAACAATCCACTTAACCTTGTCTAAGATTGCCTTCTTTGATAGCTCATGCTAGCTCCATCCTACTGAAGTACAAAACATTTCTAAACTAATATAAGGAGATAAATTAGACAAAATATTAATAATTGAAAATGCAGAGAAAAGACAAGAGAAATAAAATATTTTAATTACACCAAGAAGCTCAAATGTTAGTAATAATTATTTTGTATTTTAACTCTATTTGTTTAATAATGGCTAAATAAAATATTGAAATGTTTACAATTCCAAAAATTCAGCAATCCATTAATAGAAGCTCTTTGCCTTTGCTGGTATAGCTCAGTGGATAGAACATTGCCCATGTACTGAAGGGTCCTGGGTTCGATTCTGGTCAAGGGCTCGTACCTGGTACATTGGTTGTAGGCTTGATCCCTGGCCTAGTCTGGAGGCTTGCTGGAGGCAACCAATCGATGTGTCTCTCTCACATCAATGTTTCTTTCTCTCTCTGACTCCCCGACTCCTTCCACTCTCTCTAAAAATCAATGGAAAAATATCCTTGGGTGAGGATTAACACACACAAAAATAGAATCTCTTAGTCTCTTATAAAAATTATGTCACTGTTCTCCAGTGGTTCTCACTTCCCTCAACTCTAAAGTAATGGGGAAGAAATAGCTGGCATAAAAATTTCTACTCCATGCTGACACAGTTCAAAATACCGGTATTATTGTATGGCTCTTTAGGAAAGTTTGAAAAATTGAAATAGTGAATTCCAGCTCTATTCTCATAAACTGCTCCATGGAAATGTAGCTGATGTCTTTACCTCAATTTGCATGTGCACATTGGGCATAATGCAGAATTGCTGTAATGTCATGCTAATGGCATAAGTCACATGAAATAAATTTTAAAATGGAACACAATAATATCTAAAATATACAGGACATGTATATGATAAGCTCAAAGTTCTCAGAACAATGCCTGACATATTGTGAAAGCTCAATAAAGCTTTAGTTATTATTAAGTCATTCAATTTTTACAACAATCTATGAGATATGTACCATTACCTTAGTAATTTATGCTCTGAATGAGGAATAGCAGGAACATATAAAAGTTATATAAGATCATAAACTAAGAAAAGCCACAATTTAAGCAAAGGCAATGTAGTTCCCAGAAACAATCTATAATCTACGTATTACCTCTGTCTGTGGGAAGGGTGTAAATGAGTCTTTATCTTCACTACTATGACTACACCATTTTAAAAGAATTCCCCTGGAGTGATAGTTCCCCAGTATAACCAATTACTCCACTAAGTAAAAATGCATGTATAAATAAAGTGCAACAATTTCTATAGGATCACATGTTAAATCTAAGATTAAATAAGATAGAAACCAGGCTAGAGCTATCATTATTTCCACTTTTTTTTTCATATAATAATACTAAATTCAAAACTCTACACACACACACACACACACACACACACACTCTTTACCCACCAGGACTCAGCCCTTGCCCCGCCCCCTGCCTCTGGCCATCATCACACTGTAGTTAGTGTTCATTGGCTACGCATATATGTTCTTTGGTCTATCTTTTCAACTTCCTTCATCCAGTCCCCCACCAACTCCCTCCCCTCTGACCTCTGTCAGTCTGTTCCATGTATCCATGCCTCTGGTTCTATTTTGTTCATCAGTTTATTTTGTTCATTAGATTCCACATATAAGTGAGATCACAGGGTATTGGTGTGGCTTATTTCACTTAGCATAATAATCTCCAGGTCCAGCCATGCTGTTGCAAAAGACTGCTTTATAATTAGGTCTTCTGTATTAGTCTCATGATCTTGCAACAACCTATGGTGCCAAATGATATGTTATCAATTTTGTTTGGATCTGTTACTATTTGGGAAACTGACTTTACAGGTAAATTGAATATGTTACCTGTTTTTAAATGAGGACATACCCTGTCTAAAAGAGGTAACATATTCAATTTACTTGTAAAGTCAGTTTCTGAAATAGTAACAGATCCAAACAGAAATGATAACATATGTGATTGGGCAGCCTATGTAGGAAACACATTAAGTTACAATCCATTCACATTTCATTTAATGTAGAAAAGGAAAATTGAAATAATATTAAAATACATCTCTATTGGACTCCTGAAATATGTATTTTCAAAACACAGAACTTCAACATCGATCATGTTAGTTTAGAATGTAGTGGCTTGAAATCACTTATAAACATAGGTGCAAAAAATGTTTACATAATTTTCTGAATTGAATAAAAGTAAAAACATGAGATCTCATGGCTGATTTCATTTCACAAGTGTATATTCTCATATCTCATATATAGTTAAATTATCTAATTAGTTCTTTTAAACTGGTTTTATTTTGTATTTAGAGTGATAAGTAACCAGAAAGCCAAAGTTTTATAAAGGATGAATGAAATCTATACATATTCTAATCTTCCCAAATACAGTCTACATAGCTCTAGATCAGAGTGAAAATAGGTAAGTAACCAAATGAGTCAGATTCACCAGAATAATATAGGAATGAAGTTTTAAACATGACACCTATTATAACATTGTTAAATTTTTGAACATTAAAGCTTTTTGCAATTCATGGACCCCAAAACCTTTGGTTTAAAAAGAGACACTTGTTTAGACAGAGGAAAGGGGTGTACTTTTCCTCTGCCCTCACGCCCCCCCCCCCCCCATTTTGTAAGAGAAAATCCAAGACACAAAAAATGGATTAGTACTTGCAAAATTACTAGACATAATCATTTTAAAGGGAATTTACACCCTAAAAGAAAGAGATGGACAGTGGAAAATGTGAAACAGCGCACCATCCCCAAGGCTTTCACACAAAAGAATTTCACGTATTTAGTTTTAGTTTGATTGTTTTTATTGATTTTTCTCAATATTGCTGATCATTTAAAGGGCCTGCTTGTCTTTCTTTCCCTCCCTGTGCCTTCCCTGGGGGGCACCTGGTCGGTTAAGCCGCAAACTAATTGGAACTCTCCTGTTTCGGCAAGGAGCACAGAACCTGCTTGATCTCGGGGCAAACCTCACTCCCCGGAGATGGCCAGAAGTCTACTTCTCAGACAAAGCCAGAAAAAGAAAAGGTACCTGCCTCGCCAGCCACCTGTTTAAAGTCCCCTCTCCCGCCTGGCGCACCCGCAACTTCTCGGAGGAGGCAGAGCAACTCCAAGTCGCAAGTCACAAGGAGAGAGCCGCGAGGCGGTGGAAAGCAGGTCACCTAACGCACCCCTCACAGAGACCGAGGTTCCAGGGCGGGCGCTAGGTGACAGCTGAAGCATTCTATAAAGCGCTGATGACTTCAGGGCTTAAAAAAAAAAAAAAAAAAAGACAACTCGCGGCAGGGCCATCATCGGGCCCCAGCAAGGAAACGCCTTCCTTCCACCGCCACCAGCGACCCCGCGGAATAGAGGCGCGGAGGGGAGAGGAGAGGGGCCAGGAGGAGGGAGGGGGTGTTCGAGGGCCAAGGAAAGAACACGGGCTCACCGCTTAGGCTGTTGCTGGTCCTCAGGCTCCTTCCACAGAGACACTGCAGCATATGCACTCCTTTCCTCAAAGAAAGCTCAAGAATCTTCATGGAGAAGCGCGCGTGTGGGGTGCGGCCACTCCCCGCCCACCTCCGCTAATGGTCCAACCAAAAGGCGGCCGGTGCTGGAGAGCCGGCTCCCGGGTCCATGGTGCGCGCGTCCCG
>NW_005365371.1:7716964-7717281 GCF_000412655.1 Myotis brandtii | reverse complement strand
CGTGAGAATCCGGCGGAAGGGATGCGCCGGCAGGAAGGGCTGGACCCTGGAGCCTGCAAAGCGTCAGAAGCGACTCCAGGGACCTGGCGGGTGGGGATGGGGAGGAGGGGATGGGGAATAAAGAAAACTCTTGGGTGCGGGCGAGGAGAGCGAAGGTGTGTCTGGGTGTGGGCGGGGCCCTGATGTGGGAGTCTGCACACCTGGATTTTGTGATGGGGGCTCTGTGACCTTGGGTAAGTCACTCTCCCCCTGTGTAAATCAGGGCGGGGAGAGGGTGTGGGATAGACAGTTGTTAGCTTCGTGCCTTCCCGTCTCCT
>NW_005365371.1:7690381-7697408 GCF_000412655.1 Myotis brandtii | reverse complement strand
GGGAAGGCAGAGGGAGAGGCAGATGAGGAAGGAAATCAGAAAACAACACTACACTTAGGCGCACTATTCTGATCAGCTCTGACTGAACCACCTGGCCGAAGATGACCAGGGAGCTTCCTTGTAGGTTTAAAGGCCTTGATGATTTTTTCACCAGAAACCTCTTTGGCTTTACTTATCTATTGGTTGGTTGGCTGGTTCTTTTGTTTGCTCTCAGAGGAGGCCTTCAAAGCCATTTTGGAAGGCTTACAAGTGAAGCCTACAAATAATCCGGCGGAAGGGATGCCCCCTCAGGAAGGGCTGGACCCTGGAATCTCAGGGCAAGGGGGGCCAGAGAGGACACAGCAATATAGCAGGTGATTAAGAGTACAGATGCCAGAGACAAATAGCCTAAATTCAAATACTTACTAATTATGTGGCCTTGAACACATTTTTTAACCTCTCTGTGCCTCAAGTTCCACACCTCTAAAAGAAAGTTAATAGTGTCTACTTTCTACACCCCTTGCTGAGGGTTAAGCAAACACTTGATGTAAAATAAGTGCTATAATAGTGTTAACAATGATTACTTAGCTCCCCACCTGTAGGGTTTTCAATCACTTTCACTTTCCGATGAATGCAGGGTCCATGCTAGTGTCCACAGTTCAGGTATGAAGAACTAGTGAATAGTTCAGGTATCAAGAACTTACCACCCCCAACCGGAGTGGCTCAGGGGTTGAGCCTAGAGACCTATGAACCAGGAGGTCAGGGTTCGGATGATGGGTCAGGGCATATACCTGGGTTGGAGGCTCCATCCCCAGTGTGAGGCCCTGCAGGGGGCAGCTGATCAATGACTCTCATCATCTATGTTTCTATCTCTCTCTCCCTCTCCTTCCTCTCTGAAATTAAAAAAAAAAAAATCCACTTAAAAGGAACTCACCAGTTTCCAAGGTAGTTCATTGTATAAAACCTGTTAGAAGGCTTACACTGACACTGAGCCAGAAACTTCATATTCGTTCTACCCATTGTCCCAAGGCTACCTAGCACTAGCTGGTCCGCTCTTCCCTGCAAGGGAGTAAAAATGGTTTTCATCACCACTTTTCTTTTTTCTCTTCTGTAGGTTAAACATTCAGAGTTTCTATGATGTTCTCTAATAGTTGATATTTAAGGTTGAAGTTGCCTGGAAAAAATATTCTTTCAGTAGTCTCTTCCTTCTTCCCCTCAAATGTGTTAGAAGGAAGCCAGAACAACCATCCTGGCTCTCCATTCTCTTACTTCCTTTCAGAATTAAGCTCCAACCAGGCACAGTCATTAGAGGCATTTCCAAGACTCAAGGAGGTATGTCCAGGCCTTTCTTCCAGTCATCTCTTAGAATTGTTATTCAGTAGAACCACCTAAGCTCTGCGGGCTGCAAGGTCCTGGAAGGTCTTGCTAACGCCACCAGGATGTCATCACTGGGCAACCTGGGTCATGGCCCTCCTCTTTCCGGTCTCTTCGGGAATTAGTGAGAAACTTGGCCTGTCTGGGGATTCTACCATAGAAATTCCCCACAGAGGGAGAGGCAATTAGCAAAAGAAAAACACCTAAAAATAGTCCTTCGTGCTGCAGCACAGGCAGAGCTTTCCGGTAGAGCGCTCCTGCTCTGGAGCCCAGTGCTAGAGCTATTTCTTTAATTTGAGATAAATGTTATTCCTTGAACATAACAACAATAATAAAAGTATGACCAAGGCCTGATTCCCTCAAAGGAAGCAGAGCAGAGCAAGCAGGTCCATGTGTGATTTTGAAACACACATGCTTGTCCAGAGCATCACTTTTCATATTTGTAATGAACCTCTCCTGTCTGCCTACCTGGCAGGGCCATTGCAATGATTCAATGTGGTGAAAAATGTGAAAGTGCTTGGAAGATTTTTATTATCTTTGCAAGATAAGGTGCTATTCCCAATTTTCTGGGTTCTAGGTGCTCCTCAGTGGTCTAACATACTGGCCCTTTTAGTCATTGCAGGCAAATCTACCTCCTCAAGACTGTCAACTCTTAGAGGGCAGGACAGGAAAGCTGTCATAATTAATATTCAAGTGGCCCACTGCCTTGTTTAAATGGCTGTTGAAGTGATACTTTCGGTCAAGTGTATTCATCACAAAGAAAATTAATCATCACAGTAGTTGTGAAAACAGACTGAGGGCTCACATGGACAGATTTTTGTTGTTGATATTGAACTCTCAAGTGAGCTCAGATTAAACCAAAGAGAGCACATAATATTTTAATGCGAAATATTTTCTGACTATATATTATGAACATGTCATCAAAGTAGATTAAAAGGAAATTGATCACTAGAATTTTATTACTCAAACTTAGTTTTAAAAAAAAAAGGTTCTTACCCTTGTCAGAACTTCAATGTACATGCTTGTTAAAGCAACTCCTATGGTGACATCTAGTTCCACAATTAGGTACATAGATGTCATCTTCTTAAAGTATGCTGGGCAGTACTTAAGGAAAACACATTTTTGCAGGTACCATAACATCCAAACATAAGATAAAACAAAACAAATGATGTAGCCGAAGCACAATGGATAGTAATAAAGTGGCAAAATTTAGTTTAAGCAAAACTTCCAAATTTTCTCCTTTCTGTTTGTATTATTCTATAACCCAAAATCAAAGTTGTTCTGGGAATTATATTTTTAAATTTTAAATTCAAGATATATTATTATTTTAATGCCCCAATTTTAAATCATATATCTGTCTCTAATTGAGGTTTTCTTAAGTTAGGCCTTCTTTCTCTTTTTGAATTGACCTTGGACCAACTCTAGCAAGTGACTCACCAGTGTGGTTGCAAAATGAAAGAATAATTTTCTAAGAGGGATTAGAAAATCTGGTACATAATGATAGGTGAGCTTGTTTCAATTCCTAGTATCTAAATTTTTCCTTTTTATAAAGTGTTACTCACAGTTTGCAGGAATTAATAAGTGTCTGTGGGAGTTCTGAGATTTTTAAGTGGTGACTTATCTAAGACATTTTCTGTTCATATGAAACATAGGAATCTGTTGACTCTTGGCATCAGCTGTGCAATTAATCAGTGCATTTTTCTGCTTGGAAGCCTACAATGAATGAGTAATAACATTTTCAAAAATTTGCCAGGTCAAAAACTCTTAATGAGTATACTAATAGCAAAATGTCTATCAAACTTTTATCTTCACAAAGAAACTTCGGCAACACATAAACTAAAAGATCAGCATCAGTGTGATATGTATAGTCCACTGGCTGCTATGGTAAAAACTGCATGTCTTAGAAATACCTTCAAATCCAATTTCGATAGGCAACTGCCATAGACTGAATGTCTGTATCCCCAAATTCATAAATTGATTTCCTAATCCCCCAGGTATTAAGAGATGGGGCCTTTGGGAAGCTTTAAGATCATGAATGAAATCAGTGCCCTTTAAAAGGAGATTCCAGAGAGTTACCTCTCCCCTTTCACCCTGGGAGGCACAGCACGAAAATGGTCATCTATGAACTAGGAAGCCGGTCCTCACCAGACGCAGGATCTTGGCGCCTTGACCTTGGACTTGCCAGCCTCCAGAACTGTGAGAAACAAATGTTTGTTGTTTAAGCCACCCAGTCTATGGTATTTTTTGTGATAGTGGCCGGGACACACAAGAGAGCAATAAAATCAATTTCATTAGATAATATGACAAAAACTGCCACTAGCAGCTGACTTACTTTATTAATGACTTGGAGTCTAAATAACTTTTAACTATTTTCAAAAATGAAAACACATGGGTTTTTTAAAAATTTATGTTCTTCCTCTTGTACTTTTTTTTTTGTTCTTCTATTTCTTCTTCTCCACACTATTTATTTTGAAATAAATTTAGACTTACAGAAATGTTGCAAAATAATACAGAGTTCATATATACTCTTCACTCAACTTCTGATGTTAACAACTTACATAACCAGTGTACAGTTATCAAAACCAGAACATTTATGCTGGCACCATGCTATTGAATAAGCTACAAGCTTTCACCAGTGCCTTCCCCACTCCCCCACCACCTCCCCCACCCTCAACCAATGTTCTTTTTCTGTTTCAGGATCCATCTAGGATCCACTTTGCATTTAGTTGTCTCCTTAATCTTCTTAAATTCATGACAAATCCTCCATCTCTTCTTCACTTCAAGACCTTGACGTTTTTAATAAATAATGGTCCAACGTTTTGTTGAATGTCTTTTGATTTGGGTTTCTCTGGTGTTTTCTAATGATTTGTCAACAGTTATTAATTTTGGCGAGAATGTCACAGAAGTGATGTTATTTATCTTTAGGCTTTTTACAATTACTAGTCAAAATAGTATTTTTTCAAAGGGACTTAGATTAGTTCTCTGTTCCTTATCCTTTTCAATGTAGCTTATTCATGTGTAACCCAGTTACATGTATTTATTATTACTTATATTCCATACTGGTTGATTTTAATTATTTAAAATTAATTTTAGTGATTTTTCTATTATTTGAGTATGTGAAACATCTGTATGTTTCTAAAAGCCTTGTCTAAATTCCTTGTGTGAGAGTTCAGCTTTCTCCACAGCCCCACCCATAGAATGGATTATGCTACATTTTTATTTTTGTCAGTTTAATTGAAATGTTATCTTAATTTGCATGTCTCTAATTATGAGTAAGTTTGAACATTTTTTATTTAAGAGCTTATATTTTTCAAAGGAATTGCCTGTTTACATTACTTTCTTATTTTGTTATTAGAAAAAAATACCCACTTTTAAAAGACCAGAAATTGCCACCAGGGAGGGTCCTGAAATTAAGTTATACTAATTTAAACATTTATTTAGATAGGAGTTCAAAACAAGGTCATTTTCATAGGAACAGGGAGTAAGGTTTTAAGATGACTTTTTATTCAGTCACTCATCCATTCATACATTCCACAAATAATTTGAAACTAAAACTAAGTCCTTGCCCTAAAAGCCAGTAAAGGAAGAGAGATGTGTCAACCATAAGCAAAACACAGCTTTGCAATACAGGTAGGACTGCAGAGCTCAGTGAAGGTACAAAGAAAAAAAGGTGGTTCATTCTATCTTTTGATGAAGAAACAAGCAGTTAGAAAAAGCTTTATATCGATTAAGAAATGTGAGGTAAACTGAAGGAGGTACTCTCATTCAAATATACAATTTCCAATGCTTAATAAATGTTACATCTCACTTTCTGCCCATAATGAATACCAGTAGATACTGTATCCACTAAAGGACAAACCACTTTTGAAAAATACAGCACCCATATTCAGACTCTGTATTTACCTCCAATCCTGTCCTATATCCCATCACATCTCTATGAGATACAGAGCAATAATTCTCATTTAACTTAAGTACATCCTATAGCAGACCAAAAAAAAAGGGGGGTGGGCAAGATAATGTTGTTACTTTTACAGTTCTTTTCTGATAAAACCTTCTGAGGTCCAATTAATATATAAACCTTCCATGCATTTTCCTCCAACCTTCCCACCCCAGTTCCCAATCTTCAAATAAATAATACTTCAGAGTTTGCTGTTACAATTTGAGGTTTTCCATTCTCTTCTAATTACACTATAATGAGTTGTTTTGAATAGATGCAGAGCTTGTCATCTATTTTTTTAAAAAAACACCTTTAAATATGAGTTCTATGAGCCAAGTATCAGTTGTTTATTGTGAGAAATATGAAGTCAATCAATCCAAGATAGTCAATACTTGTGAATTTCAGGGAAGCAACATTTGCTCATTAGTCAAAACTCATCACCAAAATACAGGCACAGTTCCAAATGTACATTCTCACTTCTACTACCTCAACTCTCTCTGACCCTACAAATCCCACACATTCTTTAAGACTTACCATAAGACCTACCAGCTCCCTCTGGGAAATTTTTTTTGATGCTTCCTGACTCTGCCCCAAATCAATTATAACTTCTGAGCTCCCATAACAGATTATATTGTTCCGTAACATGGAACTGATTTGTTCTGCTTGTACATATGTCTCTTCCCCCAAGAGATTATGAGCTCCTATACCTACAAATTTAGGTATCTTTATCTTTCATAAATCATATCTGTCATAATTTTATCTTAGTACCTAGAACATGTAATAAATAATTTATTAATTAAATATTGATATAATAAAATTAATAGTAAATTAGTGATATTTTATATTGCTGAAGGAAAGTAATATGGGGACTGTTATACGGATTTTTCATTTGGAGAATATTTTACAATTATGCACCAAATTAAAAAACAATAACCCACAAAGAGTTTAGAGTAAGTGTATGGCCTATGCCTGAAATATAATTCACTTGTAGACACATATAACTCATAAGATTCACTCATACTCAGAGAACTATAAAATATATCAATAATAAGATACCATTGTTCAATTATTCAGGTTTCAAAGATGAAAATGTTTGATAGGCCAGTGTACTAGAAAGAATGTAAAAGAAATGGGAACTCTTACATTCTTGGAAAGAGTACACACTGAATACATTTATGGATTGCAATTTGTCTCCATCTTTCAACACTTAAAAAGCCACTTCTCCCAAATGTCTTTTCTAAATATTAGCTTCCTGATATGGTTGCAGACAGTAAGCTAGTGACAATTGCACAACATATCAGTACAACTTCGATTACATGCTATTTGATCCTAATGATACTAATCCATTCATAGGGAACTAATTGAATTTTGGCACATCTCTTGTTACAAAGAAATGTCTTGAACTTTAAAAAATTATTAACTCAATATGTACTGAAAGATCCCTGAAATTTATTGTTTGAAATTTAATTACATGAATTTATAATATAAAAAATTTAACACACATGTATAAGAATATTAAATTATGTTACAATTTGTGTGATGGAATAAAAGAATGTGCATTACTTATGTTGATAAATTAATGGACTCTTTCTGAAAGGGTACACAAGAAACTGATATTGGGTATAGTCTTAGGGAGGATTAGGATGTTGAATAGGAGAGAGAGGAGATTTACTTTAGGCTACGATTTATTTTGTACTTTTAAAACTTGGTACTATGTGTGCATATATATATACTAGT
>NW_005365371.1:7688825-7690308 GCF_000412655.1 Myotis brandtii | reverse complement strand
TAAATGAGAAATAAATATAATTAAATATATAAATTTTGCTTTGGCTAAAGAAGTATTTATTACTAAGACTGACTAAAATACAAAATAAAGACAGTGAAGGAGATACACTAGAACTGGAAATGTCATTTCCAAGTAGCCAACAGGATATAGTCTTAATGCCCTGAGTCAGAAGACTTCATCAGAATCATACCTGCTCAGGGCCTAAGAACAGAATGTTCCTACCAAAAAGAGTTTAAGGTATTGATAAGACTTATCCTCTGCAACAACAACCAAGATGACGGCATAGGTAAACACCTGAATTTGCTGCCGCGCACAACCACATTAAAACTACAACTAAAAGACAAAACGAATATCATCCAGAACCATGGGAAGGCTGGCTGAATGGAAATTCTACAACTAGAAGGAAAGAGAAAAACGCATTGAGTCCAGTAGGAGGTGCAGAGGTGTGGAAGTGCGGAAGTACGGAGGTGGAGGCGTGCGAAAGGGGCTGGTAGCTGGGTATGTGTTGTCTTTTTCAGTCTGGAGGGAGATACAAGCTCCCAACTGCTCTGAACTCCAGTTCCGGGTGAGAATTTGGGGACCCAGACTCATATGGAGAGAAACTGGACTGTCTGGCATTGGGCCGGAATGTGAGAGTGGCTTTCTCGCAGAGGTGCTTGCAGCGGTCATTGTTCCTGCATGGGGCCCGCGGGACAAAGACCCCAAAACCTCTCTGAGGCAGAGCAGACTGGCAGCCATTGTGGTTTGCTCCCCCCTGGGGATTCCCTGAGACCACCCCCCCCGACCCAATTTACAATCCCACCCAAGCTGTGCACAGAGGCTTTTGCCTGGCCTTTCTCCAGCTAAAAACCTGGGCAGACTCCGTGAGCGCCAAAGTCCCACTAAAGCAAGTCCTGCTCCATAAGGGTGTCTCCAGCACAGAAGTTTTTCCATTGTAGACACAACTGGTCCTCACAGCCAATTGGCCTGGAGGTCAATTCGTCCCAGTGATACCGACAGCAATCAAGGCTTAACTACAACAAGACTGTGCACACAGCCCACAAAGGGGTGCACCAAGAGTGTCCACCTCAGGTAATTAGGGAGGCTGAACCACTGGGCCCTACAGGACACCTAGCACACAAAGCCACTCTATCAACACAGGGAAGCAGTCAAAATGCGGAGACAAAGAAACAGGTCACAAATGAACAAAATGGAGGAAAGCAAACTACTGGATATAGAGTTCAAAACCATGGTTATAAAGTTACTCAAGAATATTCTAGAAACCTCAGAGAAATATAGTGAGACCCTCAAGGATATGAAAAAGGACCAATTAGAAATTAAGCATACACTGACTGAAATAAAGAATAATATACAGAGATCCAATAGCAGACTAGAGGATCCCAAGAATCAAGTCAAAGATTTGAAATACAAAGAAGCAAAAAACACCCAACCAGAAAAGCAAAAGGAAAAAAGAATACAAAAATATGAAGATAGTGCAAGGAGC
>NW_005365371.1:7659397-7688160 GCF_000412655.1 Myotis brandtii | reverse complement strand
GTACACCTATGGATGAGGACAGTGGGGGGGGGTAAGGGCAGGGGGTGGGGTGGGAACCAGGTGGAGGGGAGCTATGGGGGTAAAAAGAGGAACAACTGTAATAATCCGAACAATGAAGATTTAAAATAAATAAATAAATAAATAAATAGTTAAAAAAAAAAAACATCTTCTGCAATGAAGGGGGTACATGAAATAAAAACAAAAAAGTCCTAAGTGCTATAAATCTGAGATATTACTCTTATTTTAATTTTAAATTATGTAGTAATTTTTTTAAAGTGAGGCCTTAAATTTAGTTGACATTGGGGGAAAATAGTTAATATTAGCATATAATTGAAATAAGCTATATTAAACTTCCCTGTGCTCTTGTGGAATTTCAACAATCTTGAATATCAAAAACACAAAAGAAAATAATAATGAATACCCCCTTTCACTTCAGCAATAAACAGTCAACCAACCCCTTTTATTAAATTTCACATTATCTGTTCTCTCCAAATAAAAACCTCCTTTAATTGTATAGTATCTATTAAGTCTACCTGTTAAATGAGTTAAGTTTTAAAATTTCTACTCAATGCATGCTTAGTGAGCATACCATGCATACCATAAAGATAATCCCTGCCCTTAGTGATCTCATATCTTGGGAGCATGAGGAAGAACAGGTAGCTATACAAATAATGGTGATAAGGATTGAGATGCCTGAAAACTATTGTGAGAGCAAAGATAAAGGGAGCAATTTCATTTGTCCAGGAGGGAGGTACAGGACAAAACAAAAGGGGGAGAAAAGGAACTCCAATATGGTGGCATTTGACAAGAATGGAGTTTTTTCCAAAAAACTGATAGGAAAAGAAAATTTATTTGTGGAATGACTTTATTCAGAGTTTAAGGGAATAAATTTTCAACATAGGTCAAAACAAGATAGGTAATATTCAGCTCAATCCTTACGAACAACATAAGGATTCCCTAAAGGGGAGAGTGATTTTCCCTAAAGCCACATGGCTCCTAGTGGCAGAGTTACCACTCAAGTGAGGACACTGCCTCCAGTGCAACATTCTTTACCTGACACCATGTGTGGTTTCTGGTTTGAGATGTGTAAAGATCAAACTTACTTTATAAAAATGCATAGAAATGATTTCATGGCATCCTTCCCTGGAAATTAAATTTTCTCTCTGCAAATTCTCTGCTTTCCAGAAGCAGAGGGCAGCCATTCATTTAAAGACCTGACAACAGTAAATATAATATTGCCTTTACAGTATTTGGTATTTACTGGTGTCAACTTTCAGAATTGGGTCTAGGAGAGAGTCTTGGCTTATGGAGTAGGCTGACTCTCATAATGGTGAGCTTTAACTGTGCACATACAAATGCTTATAGATCTATGGTCCGGACAGAGGAAGGAGGAGAAAAACTGCTCTCTGGAACCATCGATTTGAGTAGTAGTGAAGGCTTGATAGGGATGTGGTACTTTGTAAGGAAATAGTTTAGCCCTCTTTACGGTGCTTATTATACATACAGATACATTCACAAGTACACATATATGCATATCTTTGTGCCTCTGCAGAACACTCTTCCATGTACCAAGCAAGAGCTTCGTGTAGAATTTTCAAAACTCCTCTTTATGCACTTTCTGTCTTTCTTTCCTTCCTTAAACACATAAAAAGGAATCTACTTATATTATCTCCACTTTTATTCTTTCCTAAACCTATTGAGTGATGCCTTCTGCCCATACATCTCACTGATGTTCTCCTTATAAAATCACCATATACTAGACTATTCTAGTTTCTAGCACATTTTTTTCCTAATTATACAGAAAACTGTAATTATATGTATTAAAATTATTAATCACTCTCTATTTCACAAAACTCTTCCTCCTTATTTCTAGAACAAGTTTTTTTACTTCTCTATTTAACTTCACAGTTTTCTTTCTGGCCATCACCCAGTACTACTGTTTCCAGGGTTGCAGCCTCTAATCCTTTCACTCTCTTTACTTTTCTCGGGCATCCCTCTACAGATGTCTTAGTCTGCTGATGGCTGCTGACCAGACTCCTTCATAGTTTTAGTTGCATATTTCCAGGCTTTCCTGGAAAGCTTTACCTAAATGATCTGCAGGCACTTATGAAACAGCAAATCTGGATACATCCCTTTCCCCAAAAACCTATTGAGTTGCACATTTTAGTAAAAGATTCCATCATTTATACAGTTTCCAAATAATAAAACCTGTAAACCATCCAAGTCTCCTCTTGCTAACTCACCTCCCATCAGTTGGAGGCTATTAGAGATATTATTTCTTTAACATCTCTTACATTCATCCACTTTGTTCCTATCTTCTTTCAGGCCCTCATCACTTCTTGCCTGACTACTGTAACATTATTATGAAAGTCAATCCAACTGTCAACTATCTTCAATTTGCCCTCTACACTGCTAAAATAATCACCCCAAAACTCAAATCCCTGAAGGATTTTGCTCTTCGGAAACTTTTCAGAGCATTCAAGATGAAGTCAACAACTTAAGCTCCCCCCAAAAACCCTGGATAATTTGCCTCATCTTCCTCCATCTCTGTCCATGAACTTAACACCATTCATATCCGTGAGGCACACAGTTTCATGTGTGTGTATCTTTGCACATGTTGTTCCCCTTGCTTGGACACCCTGCCTTCTTTCATATCCCAGTGAATACATGTACCCAACATTAAAAAATTGGGTCCAGCATGACCTCCATCAAAACTCTTCCTTGAATAGGTTAGGGCTCATCTATGTATATTTCTTAGCATAGAACTTTCACATAGCAAATTTTCATTTGTTTAATTTATAACCTTTATGTCTGATAGAGTTATGGAAAAAACAAAGTATTTGTTGAAAATTCAGCCAAATAATCATACAAACAATTGCAACTATGATTGGTGCCTAAAAGGAAAGTTCATGATGCTATAGTGTCTAAAGTAAGAGATGAGGATTGATCTAGTTGGAAGAATCAAGAAAAGCTGAAGAATTTGTCATCTCATGCCTTGTATCACAATTAGTTGGGCATATCTTTTATATACATTTCCTCACCTCAAACACACACACACACATTTTATTCCTTTTTATGGCAAGTATGAAATGTATTAGTACTATTAGTAACAGTAATAATAATACTATTACTACCACCTACCTCTATACACAGACTCTGCTCAGAACATAAGAAATGGTCACCAAATACCTGCTGGATTAAATCAAAAGTTTCACCCAGTGTCCTAGAATAGTTACATGGTTTTATTTTTTTCAAGATTGAATTAACCATATAGTTCATCTGAAGATAAGGGCTTAATCAAATGTATTGTAACCTAATATGGCAATTCCTATATAATAAAAGGGCAATATGTAAATTGACCCTAACAGCAAAACTACTGGGAATGACTGGTCACTATGACACACACTAGCCACCAGGGAGCAGATGCTCAATGCAGGAGCTGCCCCTTGGTGGTCAGTGAGCTCCCACAAGGGGAGCTCTGCTCAGCCACAAGCCAGGCTGATAGCTGTCAGCACAGCGGTGGTGGTGGGAGCCTCTCCCGCCTCCTCAGCAGCACTAAGGATGTCAGACTGCAGCTTAGGCCTGCTCCCCGCTGGCAAGTGGACATCCCCTGAGGGCTCCCGGTCTGCCAGAGGGATGTCTGACTGCCAGCTTAGGCCTGAACCCCCGGGGAGTGGGCCTAAGCCAGCAGGTGGACATCCCCCGAGGGGTTCCAGGCTGTGAGAGGGCACAGGCCGGGCTGAGGGACCCCCCTGAGTGCACAAATTTTTGTGCACCGGGCCTCTAGTTATATATAAAAGCAACTTGTATTGTGCATTCTCTTTCCTGAAAATCAATGACACACCTTCCAGATGGTTTCAGGTATGAGAAATATAAAGGAGTTCTTGAAACGAGTGAAAAGAAACTCAAGCTAAGAGAAAATAAGTGTTTTGAACCCTTTAATTGACTAATCTAACATAATATTCTTGGAAGACAAACAGGCAAAGAACTGAATAAAGAAATTTCTAGAGCACCAATCTGAAAGGCCTCCGACTCCCTGAATTTGCAATTGTTTCCATTTCTGATTGGATAGGTTAATTGCCATTTTTTTTTCAAATGGATGGTCCAAAATGATCTGGTTTCTACAATTTTAAGCAAGTGAACACTGAATGTATCTGATCCGGTGGATAAGTAAGTCACTGGCTAATGCTTCTAGGAGCTAGCACTGAATAACCCTCTACAGTATCCTGGGCTTGTGTAAATTTTCCATTTGGATTCAAATGTTATTTACATTTTAGATCTATGTTATCTTTTGATCCAATGCCTCTCACTTGGAGAAGTTCAGTGGGTAACTTTGTGCTTTCAAATCAAACTGGACCTGGTTTAAACTTCTCAACCCTGGCACTTAAGTGATTCTCTTCTCCAAACTTTTTTTCTTGCCTGCACACTAGTGTGAGTATTAAAATGATTGTTGCCAGAATTAAATGAAGTAGAATATCTCAGTATGGTGTCTGCCAGAGAGTAAGTGCTCACTAAATGATGGTAATGATCATAGAGGTGGTGGGGATTGTATTGACATTGATAACTCTGGAATAGTCTTCCATTAATAATCCTTTTCTTACTTAAAAATATGTCCAGCAACATCAACCATCTGTTATTTA
Organism: Myotis brandtii; assembly: GCF_000412655.1. NCBI lineage: Eukaryota > Metazoa > Chordata > Mammalia > Chiroptera > Vespertilionidae > Myotis > Myotis brandtii. Next base: position 7,683,520 of record NW_005365371.1, on the reverse strand, counting down.
AGGTTATTTTTATAACTACTCTACAACATCTGTCTAAATAAGAACCATTTTTGCTTGAGGAAAGAATCAAAGAAAATTGGACTTATAGTAGAACAGATTTGAAGATTTTTATTTCATCAAAACTCTGTAAGAAGATACTGCTAATGGATAAGGGGTTTCTTTGGGGGCTGATAAAAATGTTCTAGATAGACAGTGATGATCCTTGCATAGCCTTGTGAGTGCACACACACACACAAAAAAGAACAAGAACCCCTAAACTATACCCTTTAAATGGGTGGAATTTTATGATATTTGAATTCAATCTAAAATTTAAAAAACTCTATAAGAAAAATACGTGGGCCTTTTGTACAACTACAAAGTTGATTGAAATGTTTGAGACTTCAGAGCCGTACATTCCTGAGTCAAATCCCAATGTTACTAGTTACCAGCTATGTGTGTTCATAGACAAAGTTCTCAACTTCTTTGAGTTTCATTTTCCTCATTTGCAAAGTGAGGCTAATAAACTGCCTTGCAGAGTTGTGGTAACACAATATAAGGGGCTAGAAGAAGAAAATGCTTAGTGCCGAGTTTAGCACTTATAGACTCCCCACAAACAAATTCCTTGTCTCTTTTCCCCAGGATTTGAAATCTGCTTAACAAGGACTAGTGTATGTTTAAATGATGGCTTTAAAAATTAAATCATAACATGGTATAAATCACCTACTGACCATTCCTGTATTTAAAATTTATAATCCATAAATGCAAAAAACAAATACCTTTTTTACCATTGTTGGTTTGTCTTTAATCCAAGGCATCAGACACTCAGCATTAGGGCTCCATTCAGGATTAGTAAGCCAAGATCACACCTTTTCCATTTTAGTAGTTAATAGGTTTAACTATGAAAAAGTCCAACATCAAAGGTGAAAAAACAGCATGCATCAGGATTTCAATTATATTTAAAAAAGAGATACACGGGGGGCGGGGCGGGGGAAGAATGAAGGCATACGCACAAAAATACAACAGTGGCTATTACTCAGTGAACATGGTGGCTACTGGCGATTGGGGGGAGGCAGGACAGTCTAGTTTGTTCAGAGGATGATTTCTGGAATTGGACTTGCTGGGCTTCCCTTCTGCTCTACCACTGACGGCCAATGACGCCTTTGTGCGTGTCACAAGCCTCTCCAGACATCACTTTCTATTTATATAAAATGAGGACAATAATATGTCACACAGTAAAGCTTAACTGAGGTCATGTATATAAAGCACCACAAGGTACAGTACCTGTGAAAATTAAACACTCCACAGATGTTATCATCAATTTCTATTCCTGTATTTCTGGATTTTTTTTAATTTTCTAAAATTAATGTTGAATTCTTTTAAAATCAGAAATAAGTATTTCTTTTTTTTTTACTATAAGCATATTTTTAAATTAAGAATGCTAAATATTCAAACTACAACTCTTGAGGTTACAGCATCAAAAAATACTTCTTCCATCTGGCCAGCATGGCTTAGTGGTTGAGCATTGACCTATGAACCAGGAGGTCATGGTTACATTCCAGGTCAAGGCACATGTCCTGGTTGTGGGCTCGGTCCCCATTGGGGGGCATGCAGGAGGAAGCGATCAGTGATTCTCTCTCATCATTGATGTTTCTGTCTCTCTCTCCCTCTCCCTTCCTTTCTGAAATCAATAAAAAATATTTTTAAAAAGTACTTCTTCCATAACCTACTATATGAGCTTCATGCTTGGATTCAGTAAACATGCTGTTATTATTCTCAGTACTTCTAATATCAAATGTTGAAATTTTCTAAAAAAGCATAAGCTATGAATTGGATAGAATTTTCTGATTCCCTACACAGACTTACAAGGATTGCAATATGACTTTTAGGAAGTGGATTTAGTAATATTCTCAAGGCAGCTACCAGGTAGTCTTTTTGAAAAGTATACCAATTTACAATTTTATTAGATGTGCCTATCTTTGCTTCCAGATCCTTTAAGTGATATTTTTAAAATAAAAATAAAATGCACTTTCATTTTTGGGGTCCCTGCATCAATTACAAACTCAGGGAACATGAGAGACCAACTAACTATCCAGATATGCAAAGAAAATAAAATGAGATATGTACAGTTTTCTAATTCTCAAACTTTTACTGCCTCTTTCCAACAGCAGAGTTTAAAACTTACTAGGACACACACACACACACACACACACACACACACACACACTCACCACACACACACACACAATAACATATTGGATTTTCAAATACTTTTCCTAGCCTAATTAAAATCTAATTATTAGTTAGGGAATATGATAAAAAATGAAGTCTATTACTGTTTCTTGTGGGATTTTTGCTTATTTATTTTTTCTTTCAGAAAGCAATGTTTGCATTTTCAAAGTAAAGTCATCTGGGAACACCAAATCCTGACCATATTTATATAATATGACACTTCACAAGCTGCAAACACAATCTCATATTGCTTTCTCTAACCTTATTTCTCCCACACACCTTCACAAGGGAACAAACGCTGGATGTAAATATCTATCCCTGAAAGGCATTTCATCTGACATCACTATTTTCTGCAAAGAAAAATATCCCAGGATTAGTAGTTGTTTGGGGGAAATAAATTTAAAATGGAGTATGCTCAGGAATACAAACTAATTTTGATAAAACATTGTTGAATATTTCACTACCTTCTTTAAACCCTATAATACAGCCTGACATAGACTTTCCAACATCTTTCATGAGACATTCAAGAGCCAGCACAGTCTTTATCTAGCTTTCTGACTATACCTTCTACAATATTACATCACTCATCATTACTTTAGGCCCACAGTTCCATATCTGAAACACTTGGGAAAAGGAATTTATTGCAATTCAAGTTTAGGGGCACAAGATGGTATTTTAAAAGTAATATAGTAAATGAATAAGATATTAGCACAGGCTGTATACTGGGGCAGCACCTGTAATAAAAAAAACATTGATATTTCTGTATTGAAATCTACAAATATTCTCATAAGTGGAATAAATGAAGATTATAAACAGCCTCATGTAAATCCATGTCAGGTTGTACTACAAAATAAGTTTGCTACAAACTTAAGAAAAAACAAACAAACAATTGTTTTCAGAGCCTCTTGGATTTAGAAATTATGGATAATGGATTATGAGCCTATACTTGCTTTACTTGGACATAGACTTTTGAACTTTTGAGACTTTGTTCATTTTCTTTCCTTAGCCCAGAGTGTTCACTTCATCTCTTCTAGTTTAATAAACTCTAAAAGGGCCAGTCCAAATGTCAGCCCCTCCACAAGGCAGAAAGTCAGCACATTGCCAGCATGTCTCTCTCTACCTCTAGACTAGAAACTCCTTAAGGAAAGAGTCCTGCATTTGCTTTGCCATGCGAACTGTGACTCCTGGCAGGGCATTTTCCTCAAAAAAAAAAAAAGAAATTGATTGAATGAAGTGAGCCTACTGAAATGAAGAATATTGACAACACAAACAAAAGCACTCAGTATCATAGCTCCATTCCTCTTTACAACGTGGTTTTTTACAATGTGACAGTTTTTTTAAAACTAGTTTTACTTCAGGGTCTCTCTTTTCTGCTCCCATACTTTTAAGCAATGCTAAGAAGAACTTAAGCAGTATAGCTGCTAGCTTTCCATTCCAGTTCAGCACTGGAGCAGACTTCGAAGAGACCACTTTTAAGTGAGTGTAGCACTCAAGAAAGGTGGGACAAAGAAGCAAGTTTCTTGTAGATTACACTCTTTATTCTTTTCTAATTACTTAATCATATTTGCATTATTTCTAGGAGCAGGTTTTAAGTTCTTTAGGGGATTAGAAATGTATCTTCTTTTTTTTTATTCTTTGTAGTGCTCTTGAAAGACAATTAAGTGTTGCTGAATGAATTAATATGACTGAATAATAATAATAATGAATAAGGAAAATTATTTTTAATTAAATATTTAGGTGAATGGAAGACCCTGACTCACTGCAAAGGTCCACATGCCCCAAGGCAGATGATGTCTGGCCTGGGTGCATTCTAAGACTTTTGCTGAGTGGACTCAGACCCAGTACTGGCACTGAGTTTGAATTTGTATCACCCTGGTAAACACCACTCATCCCTACCTTGTGGCTCACTGAGAACCTGCCTCACACAACTCATGTACCACCAGAAGCTCTTTTCAGTGACTAAGCCTTATGAGCAGCCAACAGGCAGAAGTGGACTCAGGGTGCCTTGGCCTTTCTTAACTCAAGAAAAAAACCAGGCCTAGTTCTAGTGGAAGCTGGGCTCGATGTGCAGTTTGGCCTCTCCCCCACACACCCAGCCCAGCAGAGAAAGTCACCAACCACGGATCACTTTGTAGCTCCTAACAGGTAGCCCAGCGCCTGTCACAGGCAGTGTCTGATGTTGGCATGTACCAGAGACCCTCCCCAAAGGCCCCAGAACCAACACACCTAGTAGTTGACTTGAGACTACATCAGAGCACAATTAAATTAGTTCTACAATTAAGAATATTCAAATTTATAGAGATTTCAGATGTTATACAGTCCAATTCCTTCATTGTACAAAGGAAAAAAAAACAAAACAAAAAACAAACAACTGAGAGCCAGAGAAGGGAAATGAATCACTCAAGATAATTTATAACTAATAATATAGTGACTCAACTTGGAGCAGACTTCAGACCTTTCATTTCTATATCCCTTTCCAAAGGGGCTTGCATCATTTCCTTCTATTTGTTTACCAACTGTGTGGCCATCCCTTGTATTTTCAATGCTACTGATACGTCTCATTTGCCATACCTAGGATAGAGGTCAACTGATTCATCAAAGTATGCATTAGTCAGATTCTGAGCATTATTAATTCCAATGATAGCTATTCTCTAATAATGTCACCATTCTGTGTTAGAAGCAGACAGATTGAAAGACAGGCATGTGTTTATTCAGCTGTACTTACACCCCTCCAAACACATGCACTAATATTCTTACTCATCAATAACAACAAACTGTTTTTTTAAAAATTGGCACTATTACCCTAGCCAGTTTTGCTCAGTGGATAGAGCATTGGCCCATGAACTGAAGGGTCCCGGGTTTGATTCCGATCAAGGGCATGTACCTTGGTTGCAGGTTCCCCGGCCCTGGTCTGGGTATGTGAAGGAGGCAACCAATCGATGTGTCTCTCTCACATTGATGTTTCTCTCTGTCCCTCCCTCTCCCTTCCAGTCTCTCTAAAAATCAATGGAAAAATATCCTCGTGTGAGGATTAACAAAATAAAATTTTAAATGAATTTAAAAAACTGGCACTATTAACCTAAATATTGGAAAGGAAAACTAATTCCCATACCTGATGTACAATATGTCCCTATGGCAATAACTCATTAAAATACAACTACCACTCTTGAAACTTGAAAAAAAAGTTCACTTGGTTTGTTTTCATGAAAAAAAGCCTTTCATAGATCTTTATGTTATGTTCTTACTATAAACTACTACTGTTTTTCTTATTAGACATTAAAGTGGATGTTTTAGGTTACGCTTCCTTACACCATACCATGCAAGCCAATGACACTAACAGTTGGTCAGGCTAGGAAGCCTAGATTTTTATTATATAGAAGCCCTTTAAAGATTTTAATTCAAGGTTTGCTATAATCAAGTATGTATTTCAAAAGGGTGACTCTGGTACCAGTATTAAGATGGAGGAGACCGAGTTATTCTGACATTAAATTGTCAGAAGGAAACTAGGACAAATGCAGTGGAGATAGAGATAAGGGAACAGGTTGAGGTACTGAGGATGTGCAGTTGGTAGAACTTTGTAACTGATTGCATATGAGACTGAAAGAGAGGAAGAAGCTGTGATGTCCAAATTCCTGGCAGTATGCTAAATAGCAAAGGAGCTCAACTCAAAAAGGAGACAGGTGTAGACAATTTTTCTTATTTTAATAAGAGAATAATGTCCATTCTCGGTAGAATATGTGAAGTGCCATCTATGAGAAACAAAAGGGAGTAAAATCACATTTGCAAATAGAAAAAGGGAAATGGAGCATAGCATGGTGTCTTGGCTAGGCCACAAAGAAAGGGAAAGGGCTTGATTTTGAAAGAACAAATAGTCAAACACAACTAAAGCATCATGTCAGAAAGGTAGGTTAGAGCTCACAGTGAAGGATTCCCAATACACACCTAAAAGGTTCAGAGTTAATTCAAGAAAACCAGTTGTCAGTGAAGGCTTTACTATGGATTTAATAAAATAAAAAATGCACATTAAACTATTTCAAATATGTTAAAGAACACAAACCTCTTTTTGTTTCTTTAAGAAAAAAGCAAAATTTATAGATCCACTGATTCTAGTTTCCTTTCCCTAGAGTACATGTGACTGTGAGCTTTAGAGTTAGCTAGGTCAGGAGCCCTAGCTGCTGAGAATGGAGTATACATACCATCCTATATAATAAAAGGCCAGCGATCATAATGGCGTAATGACCAGAATGACCGATCGACCAGTTGCTATGAGGTGCATTGACCACCTTTCGGTCCCTCCTCCCAGCCCGCAGGTTCCGATCACTGGATGGCCAAAGGGGAACCAGGGTGGGTGGAGGCAGCAGGGCAGGACTGGGGACTGGTGAGCGGGAAGAATGCCGACCTCTTGGTCCCTCCCCCTGGCCCAGAGGCTCAGATCAATCACCCGGCCAACAGGAACCAACAGGAACCAGGGTGGGTGGACGTGGTGGGGCGGAACTGGGGACTGGCGAGCAGGCGGAAGGTGGCCCTGATCACAGGCTAGGCCTAGGGACCCTACCTATGCATGATTTCATGTGCTGGGCCTCTAGTATTAAATGAAAACATAATGGATAAAATTCTAGAACTTCTGCTTCAAATCATGGCAAAGTAACTGTGATAAAGCTTACTTCTTTGACACAAACAACTCACATGTTCAGCAGTTGCTCATACAATGATGACTTTGCATGCCAATCCCATCTTCCTCCTAGCTTAGTTCCAGCTGTTGCCAATGGTCTGACACTGGAGACTAAGGAGAACCAGGTTAATTTAATTTATTATTGCTCCCTAAAGAGTAAAAATGAAGCTAAACCCAAAGAAGAAAAATGGTAATGTTTGAGGATGGCATCTTTTTTTAACAGTTTTTTTTAATTTAAGTATAATTTGTATACAATCTTTTATTGGTTATATTAGATTCAGGTATACAATATGGTGGTTCAAGATTTTAATACCTTACAATGTGATCATCCCACTAATTCTGGTAATCATCTGTCACTGTGTAGACTTATAATATTGTTGACTGTATTGCCCTTCCTCTTTTCACCCATCCCCCAACCCCTCCCTTCTGGTAACCATCACTTTCGTCTCTGTTTCTATGAGTCTGTTTTTGTTTTGTTTCGTTTGTGTTTTAGATTCCACATATAAGTGAAAGCACACAGATGATGACATCTGATAGAAGTTGGCTAATTTAAATGTGTGAACACAATTACATCCAAATAAATGACATGGGTGATGCTTTATTAGCAAGTGTATATCATTGGTGTCTTGAAACAAACAGAGAAACTACATAATTGTTCAACATTTAACTGATATTATCAATAGATGAATGTAGTGATAGGTAGTTTGTCAATAGATATAGTGATCTGTAGTACACCTTAGTAGTTAAAGCATGGACTTTGGAGCCAAACTGTCTGGATTGGAATCCTAACTTCTCTATGCCCCAGTTTCCTTATCTGAGAAAATAGGGATGATAAAAATACCTATATTATAGAATATTATACGTATTAAATGAGGTAATACATCTCAAGTTTAAGAAACGTGTATAATAAGACATACACATTTTTTATTAATAATGGATGATTACCACTTAGTGTGCCTACATTTTTTCAAAGTTCAAGTTTTCTGTATATCACAAAAAGAAATATTAGCTAGTTTAATAGGAAGGAGAGTTTTCTTAAGACAACAACTCTTTTTGGTTAGGATTATAGTTCCAAAGGCAATTAAGAATGTAGTTCTGAAGAAGATGAGAGGAGATGTGAAAAGAAAGAATGGAGTTGTGTCTTAGTTTGGCTACTGTAGCAAAATACCACAGACTGGGTAGTTTATAAGAACCAGAAATTCATTTCTCAGACTTGTGGAGGCTGGGAAGTCCAAGATTAGGGGTCCAGCCTGGTCGAGTTCTGTTCAAGGCCACTTCCTGGTTCATAGTTGGCACTACTCTCTGTGTCATCACAGAAGGGTCTAGGGACCGCTTTGGACTCACCTTTGTAAGAATGTTAATACTATTTATGAGGGTTGTGCTATTATTAACTGATTACCTCCTAATAACCTTAGGCATTGGGTTCTCAACATATGAATTTATGACACAAACATTCAGACCATAGCAGAACTGATACCATGTAATATTCAACTAAATACCAAAGAGAAATGGGGTCAATGAGAAATTCCATGTGGTGGGTTGGCAAAAGTAATTTGTGAATATAAAGCTTTCCCATCTTCCAAAATCTTCAACAAAATTTGGCCATGTTCTGAGTTTGAGGAGTCTAGGAGAAATACAGCTTCCCTAGAAAAATCACCAGAAAGATGAGGAATGAGGAATAAAAATTTAATCCATTTTAATTTTCATCTCCAAAGGTAAAATGATTCCTAGGTTATATTTATATCTACTTTTAAAATATATTTAACATATTTAATATTCTTGATGACACCTGACACCATTTTCACCATTTTTGTATAGTAGATGATCACAAAGTTTTGAATAAACTTTGAATGAATGAATATATAAGAGATTATGTGTCAGATAGATGAGATTTCCCCTTAAGGAACTCTTGGGAAAGACACAATCTCTATGTCACCTTAATGTCATTGGAATTTAGAGGATGCTTTATAATTATTTATAGGGTAGATGAATGGGTATACCATAGAAATAAGGACAATGGGACAAAGTCTAAAAACTAGACCATGTATATAGTCTTATAACATCCTGAAGTTCAGGCTGCTCTAGTCCTTCCTGAAATGCATTTTCTAGGTCCACTTCAAGTATTCTGGGGAAGACTTTCCAACACAAGCCAGCAGTTGGAGTAGCAGGTGGTTTTTGATACGTCAGACAATATATGATTGGAATGGAATTATTGTCTTACCTACTGTAAAAGTATTTTGAACAGAGCTTATCACATAGTAAATACTAAATACTAAGTAAATGTTAATCACTGTTTATTAAATTTAGATATAGCAAGTTTGAAAAAATTCTGTATAATTTGGGGGGGGAATCACTGTATGGCCTTAGGTGTATTTTGATGATATGAGAATTCCAACAAGTGCACTGGATGCACCCATCAAATGCTTAGTGATCCTTCACCTACTATACAACCAAAAATGCCACCAAATGACTACAATGTAAAAGTGACATGTCGATTTGAAGGTGCAAAGACAAATCCAGGAGAGTCTTGTATTTAAGGAATTCACATGCTAGTAGGGAGGAATACCAGAAATATTAATTGAACACTAAATAGAATAGCTCCTCTAATCTTTTCCCCAAACATATGAAGTAGGCATCAATACTACCATCATTATACAGATAAGGAAAATGATATACAGAATGCTTAAGAAACTTTCCCCAGATTATGCAAGTAGAACCAAACTGATGGAGGCTAGATTCAAATCCCAGCAGTCTGGCTCCAGATCTTACTCTTAGTCACTATTCTGTACTGTTTCTCTAGGGCTTCATAAAAAGTGTCTAGCACTGTGTGCAAGATGAATGGAAGATGAGAGATTATGGAGATAGGGAGACCAGGTATTGAAATGGTAACAAGGACCAGAAATACACAATAATCATGGAGCTGGAGATTATGAAATAAATGAAGGTGATACTGGGAAAAAAGGAGCTAATAAGACCTAGTGACCACCTGCCATTGAGAGTCAAGAATATTGGAACAATCACTTTATATGCAAGAAATGTTGAAATTCTAACAACAGTATTGGGTGGGTGCCCCCCTAGATAGGGCAAGTGCTTTCATCTCTCTAAAGTCCTCAACACTGTCCATTGTCTTTCTGACCATCCCAAGTCTTTTAATCTCTATATTTATCAGTCATAATTTTTCATTATTTTTTAAAATACATTTTTATTTATTTCAGAGAGAAAAAGAGAGGAAGAAAGAGATAGAAACATCAATGATGAGAGAGAAACATTGTTTGGCTGCCTCTTGCACGCCCCCTACTCAAGCCCACAACCCGAGCATGTGACCTGACTGGGAATTGAACCATGACCTGGTTCATAGGTCAAAGCTCAACCACTGACCCACGCCGGCCAGACAGCCATTAATTTTTCAAATAATATTTCCAAAGCAAGTCTCCTAGCTTCTGTCAAATAGGAACATAGAATGATACTGAGCAATTTCAGAGACATATTCCGCATCTTCTTTCTGAAAGAAAAAATCACTTTATTAAAAACAAAATCTCTGAAAGTTTATAGAAAAATCATCACCAACAATTACCAGGAATGTCACAAGGTGGCAGCAAAGTATAGCATAAAATCAGTTTGAGCAGCAGTCTTGAGGGCACCTTTATGAAATATTCTCAGATTCCAATATTTTGTAGGTTTTTTTGTTTTTTGTGTATGTTTTTAAAAATATATTTTATTGATTTTTACAGAGGGGAAGGGAGAGGGATAGAAAGTTGGAAACATCGATGGGAGAGAAACATCAATCAGCTGCCTCCTGCACACCCCCTACTGGGGATGTGCCTGCAACCAAGGTACATGCCCTTGACCGGAATCGAACTTGGGACCTTTGAGTCCGCAGGCCGACACTCTATCCACTGAGCCAAACCAGTTAGGGCAGATTCCAATATTTTGTATATATACCGTACACACTCATTTATACCAGCTATATAATTGTCATCTCCACATAGCACTTCACAGTTTACAAACCTCCCACAAATACTACCTCTTATCTTATCCTCACCACCCCTATGTGAAGTCCATGAGGATCATGACTTTTGCAGAGAAAACCAAGCAGTTTTACTGCAGGTACCAGAAGTGCCTCAGAGGCTCAAAGTTAAGGCAAAGCTCAAAACTTTGTCACTGTTTCTAGTAAGAAGTGCTCCATGGGAAAGAGAACATGAATGGTGATAATGTACTTTCAACTTCAGAGGGGAAAAAATCGAAGACAATTGATAGAACTGGTAAAACTTTAGAAGAAGAAAAGGTAAAAAGAAAAAGAAAGAAAGAAAGAAAGAAAGAAAAAAAGAAAGAAAGAAAGAAAGAAAGAAAGAAAGAAAGAAAGAAAGAAAGAGAGAAAGAAAGAAAGAAAAGAAAAGAAAAAGGGCTTTTATTATTTTATAACAACGACTAAAATATTTCACCAAGACAATTATAAAAAGCAAAACCTGAAAAAAGTATGCCCAAGGGGAAAAAACGTATTTATCTTCCAAACGATACTTGTATCATTTCCTAGGGCTGCTATAACAAACTACCACTAACTGGGTGGCTTAAAACAACAGTTGTAGAGGCCAAGTCCCAGATCAAGGTGCCTGCAAGGGCTCTAGGGAGAACCTTCCCTTGTCTCTTCAGCTTCTGCTGGTTCTGGGCCTCCAATCCTTGCATCCGCATTCACATGACTTTTCTCTCTGTGTTTCTTATAAAGACACTTATCAGCAGATTAAAGGCCTACCTGGATAATCTAGAATAACCTCCTCTTGAGAATTACACCTGCAAAGACCTTTCGTCCAAACAAAGCCACATTCTCAGGTACCAGGGGTTGGGATTGGGGCATATCTTTTTGGGGTCCACCATTCACCCCACTGCAATGCTCTCATTACTTTAGTATTTGCACCTGCCCATGGGGAGCTCACAGACCTACCTATTATGGACACCCCATCCTCCCACAGGTTTAGTTGCCACAGGGCACTAACATCTCATTTCTCTCCCAGAGTCTGACACCATCTTGCTGTGCCACTTGTACTCTCTGCTTGGGTCAGTCTCCTCATCTCTCATATAAGAAAGCTAGACCAGCCAATGGTCACAAAGTCAAAGGCATGATGAGTCTGAGAGGAAATGAAGAACAGAGAAGGCTTTGGGAAAAAAGCAAGGGCACTTATACCTCTGCCAGTCACTTGTCATATTATGGTGAAACTGTCTTATCTCCCTATTTAGTTGTACATTTGTTTACTTGCACATTTTGTTGAATATCTACTTTGAGGCAGATGGTATTTGAGGTTCTGAACTGTAGAGATGAGCAAGGCAGAATCCTCCTCTTAGGATCCCCACAACCTGGCAGGAGAGACAGACATGTAAGCGGACTACAGTCCAGGGTAAACATGCTAATGACAGGTCCTCTACATACATAAACACAGCAGCCAGGGGGTCAACCCTGGATGTGTGTGTGGACACAAGTGTGAGGAAAAAGCATCCCGTAGGGGACACACATCAGCTGCTTCTTAAGGGGTGAATACATTTCAACATCTGAGCAAGATCCTTGAAAACAGTACATACTGAGCAATCGAGATGTCTGAAGATGCCAACATGTGAAACAGCAAGCGGGTAGGTGCCGATGGAATAAAGTATGCCAAAGGAAAAAAGGAAAAGAGTATCACCTGGAAAGATAACCATTCACCACTACCATGACCTGAACGCTGGCTTTGAGCCAAGCACCATGCCAAATGCCTTAGTGCCGTGGTTGGCAAACTGCAGCTTGCGAGCCACATGCGGCTCTTTGGCTCCTTGAGTGTGGCTCTTCCTAAGCCTTAGGAGTGCCCTAATTAAGTTAATAACAATGTACTTACCTATATAGTTTCAGATTAAAAAATGTGGCTCTCAAAAGAAATTTCAATCGTTGTATTGTTGATATTTGGCTCTGTTGACTAATGAGTTTGCCGACCACTGCCTTAGTGCATTATATATTCTCACAACAGTGGGGCGAATGGCAGTGTAGGCTAAGCTGTACTGAGGTGACATGCAGCTCCCACATCTCACTTGCTTCATACAATGAATGCTTGTTTCTCACCCACACCATCTGTTGGGATTAGGTCATTCTCCAGGGTAGTCTTCTAAGTGTTAGGTCAGCATCTGTTCTACTTCATTCTTATGGCACCTACATATCAACACATGTTTTCACAATTCATCAAAAGAAAAAGGGGGCTGGAGAGTCCAGTACCAGTAACTGAATGCCTCCGCACAGAAGTGACACCTCCCACATCTGCTCACATTTCTTTTGTTAAGCAGGTCATTTGGGCACAGGTAACTTGAAGGGAGAGAGAAATGTAATGTCCGGAATTAGAGGAGAAGCAGGTATTGGGGAACAAAAGTAAGGCTTAACACAGGTAGCTAGCTACCATTATTATGCTCATTTCACAGGTGGAGAAACTGAGACATAGAGAAGTCATTCAAGGTCACACAGCTGGTAAGTGGCAGAACCAAGATTTGAACTCAGATCTGACTCCAGATCTGAAAGTTTTCTTGATTGAGAAATGTGTATGCCATACACATGAGCTTGAATTTATCCCATAGGGAAAAGGGGATTATTGGAAGGTTGTAATAGCGAGAATGGGAAATTATATTTGGATTTTAGAAAGATGTGTGTGAAAACAATGACTGGGAAGGGATAAGACCGAGGCTATGAGGCCAGTAGAACTATGAAAGTTTGCAGAAGGGACATGATAAGGCCCTACCCTGAGCAGTGCCTAGACTGAGGGTTATGAGGAAGCAACAGATCTAAAAGTAACTAAGAATTGGAGCACATGGGCTTAATAAGTAAGTGGATATAAAGGATGCTGACAAAGGAAGGAGGAACAGATTATGATGAACAGGGTCCTAGCTTGGGCAACGAGGATTGGAAGTGCCATTTACCAAGACAGGATGTCAGACAAGCATCAGCTTGACTGCATTTGCTTTCATTTTCAATGGGAAGAGGGACGTATGTGGCTCCGCTCTACCAACTGAGCTATCGAAGGCCCCGCTTGCTTTCATTTTCAATGGGGAGAGGGACATAGGTGATTCAAATCTGAACTTAGTGCATTTGAGTGGCCTGTGCAAATCCAAGGAGAGAGCTCCAGCAGACACTTCAGCACATGCATCTTACACGTATCGAAACAAGCTTTATCTATAGACACGTAGTTGGGGGAAAACATGCAAGGGTGATAGTACAAATCATATGACTGATGAAGTGGCCAAGGAGAGAGAGAGAAATGACAGTGAAGGATGGAGCAGCCTTTCTGAAATAGAGAGGTTTTAAATCTCCCTGAAGGTGGGGACTTCAGACTAACTTCAAAGTATTTTCCCAAGTATGCCTGACTAAGCTTGTGAAACAGAAACACACCAGAGCGTTCACCATCTGGAAATAAGATTAAAACCCACTGCATTCACAGCAGTCATATTGTCTATATCGAGTAGGGTGCAGGTCCCCAAACTTCACAGGCCTTGAAATCAAGACACACACACACACACACACACACACACACACACACACACACATTCTTTTTATCCTTTCATAAACTATTATATTAGTTTTGGCTTATTACCAAAAGAATATATGTTTACTGTTAGTGATGGTAATGATATGTGTAAGAAAAAGAAAAAACCTGGTTGGAATGCCAGCACACCCCCTCTTAGTAACTCTTCTAGGCTGGAAGCTGGCTTTTTGGCTGCACCCGAGGAAGGCCAGGAAAGCAAATGAGGGGGCGTGGAAAGGGGCGGGGAGCAGACGCGAGTTCATTTAGGGTTTCATGATACCAGCTTCTCCACAGGGTCCAAATCACTCTCCGCTTTCCTTTCCGCCATTAGAGAGAAAAAAAAAGGGGGGGGGTAGCTTATTAACCACACATAAACATCTTCCTTTAAACTGCTCTGAGGCTATTCTGTCGACAGCACAATGAATGGGCTGTGGATGTCCAATGTGAACCCCTTTCTGCCACAGAGGCCAGGATGACTGCACGAAATGGTTTTCTGTGTTCTAACAGAAAGACGGGCATTCTGGAAAGTCACTCATTCTGCAAACATAGCGGCCTGGGAAATCTGCCCCCCAAAAGAGCTGATCATATGCTTGTTATCCCAAAATAGCACCTTCCTCCATTCTGCCGAGATTCGGCGCAAGACTGACTCATGCAGCCCGGGGATGCAGCCCGGATCGCGGATCGGGGACCGGGGACCGGGAATTCCGGCCAGAGCCAGCGGCCCTGCACGCCAGAAGAGCTGCAGCAACAGGCGCGCCCGCCCGGCAGCCAAGAAAGGCAAAGCTCTCCGGATCTCTCTTACTAGAGGCCAGACTACGTAATAGGATTCGCGAGGCCTTGTTAAAAGAAATGCGTCGCGTTCATATTCTGCCTCTGAATCTGCCCCGTGTTCCGAGGCTGCTCCCCCAGGGCAGTCAGGTCCCTGAATTTGCTCACCACTAAAGCAACGCCACCGGCTTCTTCTTCCTCCCCAGGCCAGGTCACCACCCTCCTCCACCGCAGCCCCAGTAGCTACCTGGGTGGTCAGTGTCTGCGCATCTGCCGGTGGCCACGCCTCCCAGAGGTCTGCCCTGAGCTCTTCCACCCGGAAGCCAATCTCCGCGCCCAGGAACTCTCCTTGGGCCCCAGGGGCCCCAGCACTGTTTTCTTTCTATTCAGTGTAGCAGACCAGTCTTAGCAATCTCCTTTCTACATCTGAGTTACCCACAGTGCCTCATGTATGATGGGCTGTTTACTGGAAAACGAATAAATGAGAATAATAAACTAGGAAACAGATTCATCATGCATCCTCAGGTATAATAATCCAGATGCGGAATGGAAGTTATTAATGAGTATAACTCTTACTTTTCGTCTTCCTTTTTGCTCATTTCTTTTTGTAAAAAGGTATTTTTAAATTGCACAGAATGAGCTCTTTTCATTCTTCCATCCTCGCACGTCACATAACTGACAATGTTCTGTAAATGACTCTTGGTCTTCAACACTTGATTAGATTTTCTTCCCTGAGTGCCCAGTTGATCTTCCTGAGGCCCAAGTGAGCACTTTTGTAACAAAGGAGAATCCACCTATTAATTTTAAAAGATCACACAGATTCACGCTCTATGTACCTTGCACGTTCAATGATGATGATGAGCTTGCAGGTGAGTGGGGAGAGAACAATGACCACAAAAACTCACCAAAAGGACATCATAAAGGAAAATGCACCATATAAGAGCACTAAGTTTTATAATGACCAACAAAACCCCCAAAAGTGCAAAGTTGGCATTTATGTTATTTTAACCCCTTTATTTAAATGCAAGGATTCTTTGCTAAAATTACACTTCAATGAATACCACTGATTAGGTCTAAACACACAGTAATGCAATACTACAAACTGGCCTCTTAGAATAGTTTAGAAATTCTCTAATAGACTACTTTATTAAGAGCTATGAAAGCATAGAGTGGCAGGTTCACAACAATTCAACATTCTGGGATTTTATGTAAAATAAAAAAATACAGGGGGACTCACTAACATCATAATGTCACTTTATAGAACATATAAATAGCCTACAGAGTAAAAATAGAGAACATCTTATGATCATCTTATACTTTTATTATTTTACATAGAATAATAATAAATATTAAAAGGAAGAGAGAGAGAGAGAGAGAGAGAGAGAGAGAGATGATGATGTACAGCTCTAGGAATAAAGGAATTGCATTTAGAAGAGGTGTTTTTAATACTTCGAGGTTCACAACAATTCAACATTCTGGGATTTTATGTAAAATAAAAAAATACAGGGGGACTCACTAACATCATAATGTCACTTTATAGAACATATAAATAGCCTACAGAGTAAAAATAGAGACCATCTTATGGTCATCTTATACTTTTATTATTTTACATAGAATAATACTTAATAAATATTAAAAGGAAGAGAGAGAGAGTGTGTGAGGGATATAAAGATCATGATGTATAGCTCTAGGAATAAAGGAATTGCATTAGAATAGGTGTTTTTAATACTTCATTCAGCCAAGATCTGAAGTGATAAACAAAGGTCTATATTTAAGAGTCTCCTTCTACACTTGGTGATCAGAGATAGGTAATTTGGGGAAAGATGTTCCTTTCTTCAGTGTAGGGGTTCTCATTCTCCAATGCTTACAGAACATATCCCTGAATTGGCCTTAAACATCATCTTGTGAATGGGGAGTGGAGGGGAGGGTGGTGGAGCCCTATGTAGTTTAAAACAAAACAACAACAAAAAAATGTAGTCAATACATTTGTGATGGTTAATTTTATGAGTCAATTTGACTGGGTCACAGAGGGCCCAATTATTTCGTGAAACAATTCTGAGTGATTCTGCAAGGGTATTTCTGGATGAGATTAACATTTAAATTGATAGACAGAGTAAAGAGGATTGCCCTCCATAATGTGGGTGGGCCATAACTAATCAGTTGAAGGCCTGAAGGAAAAAAAAGGCTCACCTTTTCCCTGAGTAAGAGAGAATTATCCAGACATACTTCAAATGGAAACATCAGCTCTTTCTTGTACCAAAGCAGGTACCAACCTGTTTTTGGACTTGAACTGAGACATTAGCTCTGTGGATTTGGACTTATCAGACTTGATAATTACATGAGCCAATTCCATCTAATAAGTCTCTGTCTCTCTCTCCCCTCTCTCTCCCTCTCTCTCTCTCTCTCTCTCTCTCTCTCTCTCTCTCTAAATATATATATAGATATACTAGAGGCCCCTCTCTATCTATATATATCTATATCTATCTATATATCTAGAGAGTAAGAGAGAATTCTCCAGTCATACTTCAAATGGAAACATCAGCTCTTTCTTGTACCAAAGCAGGTACCAACCCATTTTTGGACTTGAACTGAGACATTGGCTCTGTGGATTTGGACTTATCAGACTTGATAATCACATGAGCCAATTCCATCTAATAAGTCTCTCTCTCTCTCTCTCTCTCTCTCTCTCTCTCTCTCTCTCCATATATATATCGATATATATATATATACATACACACATATATATATATATACTAGAGGCCCCTCTCTATCTATATATCTATATCTATCTATCTATCTATCTAGATATAGATATATATCTAGATAGATAGATAGATAGATAGATAGATAGATAGATAGACAGACAGACATACACTAGAGGCCCGGTGCACGGATTCATGTATGCACCAGTGGGGTTCCTCACACCAGTGCAGGACCACGGGAGGACTCCAGGGCATGTCCAGTCCCCATCAGCCAGACCCCAGAAGCAAGCTAACTTACTGGTCTGAGTGTCTGCCCCCTGGTAGTCAGTGTGCCTCATAGCAATTGGTCAAACGGTCAAACGAATGGTTGGACACTTAGCATATTAGGCTTTTATTATATAGGATATATACTTTCTTTATTAGTATATATTTATTTATATATATTCTATTGGTTCTGTTTCCCTGGAGAACCCTGACCTTCAGTACAATACCTACAAGTTTTGTAATAGTACACACTTCACACACTTGAGAAAAAAACACTTAATACAATTGAAATTTGTGAAGATATACAAAATAAACAGTGTGAGAAGACATTTTAAAAGGTCATAATTTTAAAAGATCAGCATTGTTTAATTGCCATCAGATTATGTCCTGCCTCTTACATATTCAGTAAGCATCACTGTGTTTCCATTTGAGTTAGGAGCAAATGTATGATGACAGGTTTAACCTACTTCTCCCCTTTCCCAGCCTCTCCAGCCTAAGGCGTTTAGTGCTCCTGCTCAGCCACACCTTATGGAGTTCTATCTATCCAGATTAAACATTACCATTGAGCCACAAAACAGTGGCTCCATCATTCTGTTTTGGGAAGGGGTCACACATGGGAATCAAATATTTGGGACTCTTGTATTTTGGTGATTTCACTGCAATGCATATTTTTACCTACCTCTCCTAAATAATCCTAAAACTCAAAAGGAGTGCAGAAACTAGCTAGTCAATATTGTTTATTTTGGACATGGATAAACCAAGGCTCAGAGAAGAAAAAAAATCACCTGTCTGTACCACATAGCAATCATTACCATATGTAATGAAGCCTACACTCTCAGCATGTCTTTATGATTCAAGAATAAAAAAACAACCATGGCCAGTGTGGCTTAGTTGGTTCAGAGTCATTCCATGCATCAAAATGTCCCTGGTTCAATTCCTGGTCAGAACACATGCCCAGGTTTCGTGCTTGATCCCTGGGATCCCAAGTCGGGGTGCATGCAGTCAATGTTTTTGTCTCACATCAATGTGTTTTTGTCCTCTCTCTCTCCCTTTCCTTTCCTCTTTCTCTGAAATCAATAAAAACACATTTAAAAAAGAATAAAAGAGTTTGGTCAGATTCCTCATGAAAATCTATTATTCTAACCCTTTCCCATAAAGCTTTTGCTTAAAGGATTATACCAAGAAAATAAAACTCCAAACCTCTCTGACCAGCACTGCCCATTTTGAGAGTACTTATTCACTAAAAACTGAGCCACCTCCTGTCATTGAAACCATACTCCTATAACAGACGTCATAATACCACTCTCCAATCCAACACCTGCACTGATTCTCAATAGCTTGATGTGGGGGAAGGGAGAAGGAAAGGAGAAAATGTCCAAATTGCTTAGCCTGAAATATAAGGATGTCTATAATCAGAGCTCAACCTATTCTAGCAACAACCACACACATATTTATAGTACATGAATATGAATACATAGTAGTGCAAGGTACAATACTTAGGACAGTAGACCGAAAAAAATAAGAGCTAGTTTGGAAGTAAATCCTCCAGGCTTAGTAAAGGCTTCAGATAATTGTACCATCTTGACAACAATTTATGAGAGACACTGAGCCAAAACTACCCTGCTAAACCACTCTCAGGTGTCTGGCCCACAAAACTGTGGGATAATGGATACTTGCTTTAAGCCACTGTTTTGTGATAATCTGTTTTGAAACATTGGGTAACTTATACATCCATCACCAAATGAATGGATAAACAAACTGGTATATCCACACAATGGAATACTAAGTGATAAAAGAGGTGAATTATGGACACGTACATTATGCTTACAATCTCAAAATAATTATAGTGAGGGAAATAAACTAGTAAAAAAGAGTAGTTACTGTATGATTCCATTTACATAAAATTCTAAAAATCCAAACTAATCAATAATGACAGAACAGATATTGATGGATTAGGAATGTGGAGGAGGCAGAGGGGAAGGAGTTGCGTGTGGGGGCTGCGGTTGGACATGGTTGTTATACTCATTGCACTTACTGTGGCAATGATGTCAAAACTTAACAAATTCTACACTTTTTCATTCTGTACCATTTCAATTTCAATAATACCTTAGTAAAGTATTTAAAAAATTATGAAAAAGTGATGAAGGCTTTGGTACTGTCCTAGAACTGTCAGGTTTGGATTGAAAAACATTCACTGAGCCAATACCCACAATGCAATGGGAAGAAGGGTGGGAAGTCTCTTGCTCTCTGTCTTCCACTAGGTGGCGCCCATGCTGAAGTCTTTGTTTTTGGTGTGTGTTTTCTTTTGTTCCATTAGCCATCAGGTTTGCCTTTGGTATCTTCTTTTAAGCCTACTTATTCTCTAATTATGACTAATACATTTAAGATCTACTCTGGATCTCTTTTCTAAGTGATTTTGACCTAATGCTAGATGTTTCACCCCAATATATAATTTGTAGGGTTGTTGAGAAGATATAAACTGATATAGGAAGTACCTAGCTGTCACTTTGTAGGTACCTAGTAGATTGTAATTATTATGTTAATATTATTATCACTGTAAAGCTATAGTCTATGACAGTGATGGCGAACCTTTTGAGCTCGGCGTGTCAGCATTTTGAAAAACCCTAACTTAACTCTGGTGCTGTGTCACATATAGAAATTTTTTGATATTTGCAACCATAGTAAAACAAAGACTTATATTTTTGATATTTATTTTATATATTTAAATGCCATTTAACAAAGAAAAATCAACCAAAAAAATGAGTTCGCGTGTCACCTCTGACACACGTGTCATAGGTTTGCCAACACTGGTCTATGATAAGGATAAGAAAGTTAACTGGTATTTGCTTTTCCTAATGGACATTTGAAAATTGTACTTTGACCATCCAAGTAACCTTAGTTTTAAATAGTCAGATAAATCAGGTCACTGTGGGAAAGGGGTGAGTTAAGGCCACACATTAACTAATCCTTTGGGAGCTTAGGTAGTTGAACAGTGCTTTTTTTCAACACCTAATGCAGCCTTTCTCTGCTGAAAAAAAAAATCAATGTTGCCTTTGGGTTAGAAAAGTCAAACACAGGGCAAAAAGAATCCCTGGTTTTATAATTTATAGAACAATTTCCCATTCACCATCTCATTTCATCTGCACAGAAACTGTGTTGTAATAAAATAAAGGGATGTTACCCCACTTTAGGATGAGAGAGCTGAAGGAAAGTCAGAGGAAATGACTTGCTGAATACCACGCAAGCTAGTATAAGAATAGCTGACCCTAAATCTTGTGCCTTGTCCATAACTCTCAAATGAGTAGAAGAGACAAGATAAGGAATTACTGTGTGGCTCAAACTAAAGAGCAATGTTTTATAAAGGTGCTGAGGGAAAACCAGGTCAATGAATTATTTGAATAGTATGTCCTCTGCTTATAAAAAGAGAGGAATTAAGGAAACCATAAGCAAGTCATAATTCAGTCTATCAGGTAGATCCTTTAAGAATACTTACTAGTAACGACATGGGGAACATGCCCACATTTTAATACTATTCTGTTTGAAAGCAGAGAAGAGCAACAGTTCAGTACCATATCTATTAGGTGACAGAGGAGGGAAGAGAAATGAATGGACAAATATCAAAATATGCTTTTTTCAGTGTTAAGACTATAAATGGCTTTTGTTCCTTTATATTGTTTTATATTTCCTACTTTTGAACTATGAACATATATTGTTGTTCTTACTACAAAAAATAATTATTTTTTAATGAACACATAGTTCTGAGAGTCATTGTACATGATTTCCTAAATATTTGGCCCACTATACTACTGTATGCAATCCCGGGAGTAAAATTCTCAGAAAGGATACTGGTAACACAGTGGAAACCTGATCCTGCCAGATTTACCTGGAATACTGTGTGCATTTTGGCAACACTGGAGAGAGGAAGCTGGAATGAACTTCGAAAAAAGCTGGAACAGAGAAGAAACGAAGAGGCAATTTTTCCATATGGCATAGAGGAACTCATTTAAAATTAGTTATCTTAAATGGAGGTAGACTAAGATGAAGGGGATATGAGTGAAGAGACTGAAGTTTATAAAACAATCTGTTATATGTGGGAATGTCTGAATCCCACTGGATTTTAATCTCTCTAACAACAACTGTCTTATTCAACTTTCTAACCTTAAAGTGCCTTGCACAGTACTGGCAAATGGCAGGTACCTGAACTGAGTTGTAGTTTGTAGGTTGAATAAACATGAATGTATCCAATAAATCTTAAAATTTACCATGAGTTATTAGATGAAGCCCTAATAAAAGTTTCAATTTGTAAAAAGTCATTTTATGATAGTAAATGTGAGTAACTATCTGGTTCCACAAAAAGGTACCGGCAGATAGCAAGATCTGGTAAGAGGGATCATTGGGGTTGAGGGAGGGATATTTGAAAGATGATCTATAAGAATATTGTTTGAGTAAATTTATCTGAAAAAGAAACTCAGACTCTAGTTACCTATAGTATATCAGAATAATAATGAATAGGTAAAAATAAAGGCAATCACTGTGTTTATAGAGCAATTACAGTATGCCAGACACGGCTGTAAACACTTTTTACATAATAACTAATTTAATTTTCCCAAATGTCCCTGTCAGAAGGTACTCTTATTCTCCTTTCCATTCCCTTCATTTTACTAGTGAGGGAACTGAAGCACAGGAAGGCTAAGTGATTTGCAAAAGGTCACACAGCTAGGAAGTGGCAGAGCCAGGATTTGAATTCAGGCCTTCTGGCTCCAGACTCTACAACTTAACCCTCTACTGTCTTCCAAGGGGAAACAACAACAACAATGTGTACACCTAATGCATATATGACAAACATATTTATCAATTGTCCTTATTTCTTAAGCCATGGTAGCTTTGCCTCTCAAAGTAAACCTGTAAGCAGGAAGTGTATCCTCACTTTTTGCCACCCCACCCCCCATCCTTAACTTCCATGACATCCAAGATTGGTGTAAAGCCACACTGTAGACAGAGTTCTGCTATAACACGTCTAATGTTTATATGATTGACATTCAAATTTCTTTCAAAAATACTACACGCTTCACTCAAATTGTCAAATGTAAAGAAAGAACAACTCTAAATAAAGAGCCAGACAATTAATAAGAAAATAAGAACTGGGTCACCATATGTGAAATATTTGGGGGATTGATTTTAGCAATCTTATCATTGCAAAATGAGTAAGCTCATATTATTTCCACCTGCAAAGGAACAGCCTTCATGAACTACATTTTCATTGCCTAGACACACACGGCCCCTTTCTACAAGAACACTCAGCCCATCTGCTCACATTTAAAAATATAAATTGAAGACTCCCACGCTGCCTTGGTTTGTAAAATGTCTATCACCAAATCTTTATTCCAAGACTACTTTAAGTCTATGATTTTTTTCCGTTCACTTTTCTTTTCATGTCTTTCAGTAATTCTTTTATAAGTACCTTATGATTAAGGTTTGCTGTAATAGACAATGACCTTCAGAGTGCAGGATTTCAATGTTACTTCCATCTATGTGTCTTCATTTTGAGGAACTTTTTACTATTTGGGAAAACACTACTTTGTAGCCTGGTACTAAGCCTGTTTCCAAGAAGGAAAATTAGGGTGCTCTTTCTTTTCTCAAGGTATAAAACTTGGCTGCAATAGCACTATGAAAATTAACCTTTAAAAATACACAAAAAGGAGGGGGAAAATGTGCAGACAATTTTTGTATCTAGTCAAAGCTCATTCCCCCAAGTCTATTTAAGAGATTAAATACTACACACATGGCCCTGAACAAAGGGGCAGAGGTACTTGTTGAGTTGTGTCCATACAAGAACTATATCCCCATTGTCATAAACCACATTTGATTCTTCTGAAAGCCTCAGGTCCAATTCTTTCTTTCACTTTCACTCTTTTTCTTTCTTTCTTTCTTTCTTTCTTTCTTTCTTTCTTTCTTTCTTTCTTTCTTTCTTTCTTTCTTTCTT
>NW_005365371.1:7636537-7659131 GCF_000412655.1 Myotis brandtii | reverse complement strand
TCCTTCCTTCCTTCCTTCCTTCCTTCCTTCCTTCCTTCCTTCCTTCCTTCCTCTCTCTCTCTCTCTCATTTCCTCCATCCCTCCCTCCCCCTCCCTCTCTCCCTCCCTCCCTTCCTCCCTTCCTTCTATTCACTCACTCATTCAATCAGTTTGATTGTACTAAGTGTGATTTGCTAGGCACTGTCATGGGCAGTAGAGGGACACAGAGGTGACAGATCCTGCTCCCTGACCTCAAGGAATCTGGGAGGTAGGAAGACCAGTGCTGGGTCTTTTGATTTTTCAATTCAGTGCTTGCTCTTTCTTTTAAAAATCTGAGACTTGCAATGTTGTAGCCAACTTCTTTATTTGCTTATTTATTTACTTACTTTCTTTTGTGAAAGCACTTTATGCAATGAACCATTTAAAGTAATTGCAATGAACCATTTTAAGTTCCAAACTGTTCCATGTCCCTAGCTGCAGAGGTGACTGCCAGTGCATGGTATTAGAGCAAACTACTGGAATTTGTTGTAGAGCCAAGATTTCTGCATTTTGCAAATGTTGCTGAAGTCCTTATTTTAAAAAAATGTAACCAGAGATGAAAACTACTTTAAGCTTACCCTGAAGTCCAACTCAAGAATTGTTTTAGGATACAGATAGAAATTGCTGAACCATGGAGCAAGAATTGCTAAGGGAATGTGCCATGATATTAAAATACTAGGGTCTTAGAGTATGGCACCAAGTCAGTTTATGCCTGCTGAGGACAACTGGTCTACGTCCTATGTGTGATGCCTTTCAATAAATGCTTCTCAATTAAGAGCCTGAAAAGACCTAATTTGTCCTGGTTGGTGGCTCAGTTGGTTGGAAGCTTGTCCCTTACATCAAAAGGTCGCGGGTTCAATTCCTAGTCAGGGTACATACCTAGGCACGTACTGGAGGCTACCAATGAATGTTTCTCACATCAATGTTTCTCTGTCTCTCTCCCTTCCTCTCTCTCCAAAACCAGCAAACATATCTTCTGATGAGGATTTTTTAAAGAGACACTAATTTATGTTAGTGTTTCATTGGGGGTGAGGTCATTTACTTGAAATACACGGTATATCTTATACTAAGGAAATATATATATGTATTCTATTAAAACACTCTCTTCATTATAGAGAAAAATGGGCACAATATACTCAATGAGAGGGGAATACCTAATTATGAGTTTAATTACACAGATAATTTTGCTGCCATTGAACATTATATAGAAGAATTTTAATGATGTAGGTCATAAATACAACTTATGGCTAACTGAATAAAGTAAGTAGAAAACTGTATGATCAACACATCCTTTAAAAAAATTTTTTTTTAAATTGCAGTTTACATTCAATATTATTTTGTATTAGTTTCAGTGAACACCATAGTGGTTGGGCAATCATGAACTTTACAGATTGTTCCTCCAATATTTTCAGTACCAAACTGGCACCATACATAGTCAAAACATCTTTTAAAAAAAGGAATAATATAGACAAGAATGTTAAAAAATGTTAACTCTGATCAATTGAACATCCTAAAATTCCTCAATTTTGTCATGATCTTTCTAATCAAGGTCCTTTAATGTTCCGTCCCCTCTAGCTGAAACACTCAACTCCCCCCTACTTTTTCACTGAAAGAATTCATATTCATCCTCCAGGTACCCACTCAGATTGCAGGCTCTACCTTATCATGTGCTTCTGTTATTTCCTACCACAGCACCCTGCACTTTGGCTATCACCCCACTATTGCACACTTTATTTCAATGATTAGTTCACTCATCTTGAGAGATAATTAGCTCCTCAACAACTTCACTGTTGTGCTTAAATCTACACCACCTACATACATACATGGTCTAACACACATGGTTCATGTTCAAAATGAATTTATGGAAAGAGTAAATAATTTTCCTCTTATCACTTTGTTGGTTTATACACATTTTCTTCAATAAAGATCTATTTCTTTAGCAAGTGAAAAAAAGATAAATGTTAGATATGTTGTTATTGCCTTTAAAGATCTTCATTAAAATGTAAATGAAAACAATTTAGAAGAATTCAAAATTTTCTATCCTTCAGAATTCAAATGGCTCAATGGCTTCTTAGTCCGCTGAGAAAACTATAATTCAAAATTTCCTCACATCTTTCTGAATCTAAATGGCATGGTAAATTTTTAATCCTTCAATGTAATGAACACATTTACCTCAAAAATACCATCATGTTGAATTCACTAAAAGATTATGAACAGATATAAAAATGCCTAAAACTCTGAATACCTTATCCTCTTTAGGGTACTCAAATGTTCAAATAAACTCCATGCTTTACTCTTTGACGATGTGTCTACTGCATTTATACTTGTTCAGAATTTATGAAAAAATAAAATAAAGCTAGGTCCAGTAAAAATAGAGTCCGCCTAACCCTTGACTGTTAAGCAGCTACATATAAGAACTATGCAGATGCTAAACCAAGTTCAACATAATGCACCTTTGCATTATCTTTGCCATTTGATTTCAGAATTACTCAGCTTTAAAAGTAGCTTTCAGCTTCTAAAAATAATTATGTTTAATTTTTTTATATCCTTTCAAAGTGCATTCCATAAACACAAATGGAAGTAACTGGCATTTCAAATGTGGAAAAATATTACCTCCTTAAAGTTAAGGTTTGTATCATATCATGGTCACTTATTCTTATTCCTGAATTATTATTTCTCAATGAAATACATAGTTTAGCAAGCTATCATGAGAATTAACTGACCCCTGACAAGAATGAAGCCTTCCAGCTACTGAGTATTGTGAGATCTGGTCTAGAACAGAGAAGCAAAAAGACTTTAAAAGCTATGTTAAAGGTGTGGGCAGCCTTAAAGGTCTGGAGCCAAGATGGCTTCAATAGTTTTAAAGCAAGGTGGAATCTCAGACCCCATAGCTGGTGATTAGAAGATCAGGCAGGAAATGATGCCCCAATAATACAAGAAAATCCTAGACATCTTTTATAAAAATGATCTCTCCTAACCCTGAATTTTAAATTTAGCTTGTTTTATAGGCCTTGAATTCTGTTTCTGAAATTATCATTTTATCTTTTTCTCTGGTAATTTTAAATCCTGGGGAGAATTCGGTCTAACTAGCTTCAGAAAGCCTGCTGAGCTGCTCTGAATAATAAGGTTCTACGGATTTAAAAAAAAAAAATCTGAGCTCATAATCTTTTTCAGAAATACATAGGAACATCAAGCTGATGTACCATGGAATCATGGAGTTGAGTGATTAAGGTGTTTCTGAATTCAATAAGAAACCTTATAAAGGATCTGGGACCAGCTTCACCCCGTGCCTATATCTCCTCTGACATTTCCTGTTCTTTGTTAGAAGGAGTACAAGAAATTTTAAAATTACTGAAAGACTAGCTATAGTAATTATTATTTCTCTGATACCCTTGCTAAGCCTTCAAAATCACTGGCCATTTCCTCAGGGCCTGCATCCTGATTCTCTCACTTGTATATATGAAAAGCTATCCCATTTTTCCTTGTTGTAAAGCAATTTTCTTCTACCTCATGTGAAATTGTACCAATCTATTATTTGCATAATTATTTGCATTCATTTTTTCCATGTTTGAATACACAGTTATTTTTTAAAGCTTTATCTAGTAGTTACATTAAAGATCCCATGGGGAACAGATCCAGAGAGGTCTAGAGACCCACCTGAGGCCTCATTCCAATCAGAAATACCCCTGGGCCCAGAAATAGACTCCAATCTGTGGGTTCAGAACTTGAGACTCTTTACATCTAATAGAGCACCTACTGTTCACGTAGGGGATTTGGATTCTTTTAGTAACATACCAGAATTTCAGCCACATTTTCTATATTTACTCATCATCCATCCTTGACCTTATCACTAAAGTTTGTAGACAAAATCTGATACTCCTGCCCTGCCCCTTGAGGTGTGCCAGCCTGTCCCGCATTGTCTGCTCCCTAACTGTCTTATCAACTTCAAAGATTCTTTCCTTTCTCTGCTCCTTCTGCTTGGCTAAGGCACCTCCTTAGGTCCCGAGTCTCTCTTGGGCTATTACTCAATGTTGCTTTTCCTCTTTTGATGGACTCCTGTAAAGCTGCCAGCAAAACTCTGATCCTCCACTGAGAACGCCATTCCCATCTCCAGACATGCGCTTCTCAGCAGTTTGTCCCAGACCCTAGATGGGCGCCTCATGGAAGCCAGTAGATCAATTACAGACAAGGTATGGGTCAACCCCTGGCAGGTAAAATTCCCATCCAGAAGCAGGATTATTTTGTCTGTTCAACATTAAGTGAGGAAAGGTCACTCCACTTTCAATAAAGTGAGAGTAGTAAATGGCAAAAATTAATTCAATATTTAAGAAACAAATTGCAGGCCAAGTGAGTTCTTGGTCAGAATAACATATATAGAGTGCCTAATAGATGCTGGGCCCTGTGCTTCCTGACTATTCACACCAGTTCTACTGTGTCATTTTAGATTTCACAATAACCTTGGGGGCAAGAGGATACAACCCAGGACTGTCCAACTCCAAGTCTCTGTATTTTCTATGAAAATGTGCCTCTTTCCAGCTAGGGGCCAGGGGAGGGGGTGGGGGCAGTTTCAGGTATACAATTACATCCAACTCTCTGTTGTGGTCTGGCACCACCTGGTGATAACTTTGCTGTTCCACTTAAATGCCATAGGGATTGTAGGCCCAGTGACTGGTTGGGACTTCCAGACAGACAACAGCAGAGATTCTGGTACTGGTCTTGCCAGCTTGACCCAAGGACATATGGCCTGTAGAATTCTGGAGACTCTAGGACCCACTCTTCAGCTCCCCACTTCCTAAGGAGGGGTCATTTCCTGCCCTCCATGAACTTTCTACACACACACACACCTCCCACTCCCACTCAACAATGAGTACCAAAATAACCACAGGAGGAAGAACAGAACCAATAGTCAATTGCCTTGGATGGAGATGGGAAAGGGGATTAAATGTTCTTACAGAAATGAAATATTATGTCTAATAGGTAATATTTACTGATGAAACACCTTGATTACTTATATTTAGCTAAATGTATTTATATAGATTTAGTTGAAATCTAGCAACATTTCTAAGAGCTAGTGAAGAGAGCATATAGTAGTTGTAATACTATATGAAGATAAGATATTGTATTGAACCTAAATTAGCAAAAGGTAAGAGCTTAATATTGGAAAGTGGGGAGTGGCACATAAAAGAAAAAAAAATTATTATTATCATCATGATAACTGTACATAAAAATTTACCAAATGCATGTGTGAAAAGCAACCATAGAAAAATTAAATGACGAGGTTGGCAGTCATTGCTTACTATGTACTTGTGATTGTTATTTGTTTAAGTGGGATGGCTGAATAACCCAAATGAGATTGGCATAGATAACAAACACATAAATAATAGGTAACATCCCCTACAACTGATCCAGAGAATTACCATTTCACTTGGAATACTGAGGCAGATAGACTCGTCTACTTTGAATTCCTGGCTCTGCTATTTACAAGCCTCATAAGTTCATAAAAGTTAATTTTCCTGAACCCCAATTTTCTCATCTATATCTAAGATATAGTAATAGCCATCTCATTGGTTATTATAAAGATTAAATAAAATAATGTATATAAAGGACTCAGTATAGTACTTGGTACAAAGTCAATCCTCAATAAATAGTAAAATTATTTACTGAATAACAAAACTTGTAAAAGTAGCTGTTACTATTGACATTATTATTGTTGTTGTTAGTTCATTCTGAAATAGTGCTTGAAAAGTTGATTTTAACATCACCGGAGGAGCTTGATTGCCAGTAACACATTCCCTGTTGCAATATTACTTCACCTGAGCTGGATAGAAAGCAGGAAGCCCACAGATGAGCTCTATTTTCTTCCAGATGAAAGTATCAAAGAATAAATTTCATCCCCTCACTTTAGTAGAGAAACTTTAGTTAATATACTTGCAAGCCTGGGTAACTCCATAGAGAGCCACTTGTTTCTGATGGAAATGTGCATATGTTCAGCTGAAGATTAAAATAAATTCATTTTCAACTCTTTTTTATTCAAGTCTTGTTAAAGGTCTTTCTATTAAAATGTTGACAGCTATACTTCTTGTTAGTATGGTTTCCATTTGCACACATTTACCCGTGTCTTGTTTCTATAAATCTAATAATGTATTACTTCAGAAAGAGCCTAACACAATAATTCTTAAACTGTTTTGAAGTCACTGACCTCTGGTGGATTCTTTAGAACAGGGGTCCTCAAACTACAGCCCGCGGGCCACATGCAAATACAAATATTGTATTTGTTCCCGTTTTGTTTTTTTACTTCAAAATAAGATATGTGCAGTGTGCATAGGAATTTGTTCATAGTTTTTTTTTAAACTATAGTCCGGCCCTCCAACGATCTGAAGGACAGTGAACTGGCCCCCTGTATAAAAAGTTTGAGGACCCCTGCTTTAGAATAATGAGTATGATATACAGGGTGGGGCACAAGTAGGTTTATAGTTGTTCATATGGAAAATAATACAATAATTAATAAATAATAATCCTATATAATAAAGAGCTAATATGCTAATTAGACCCAACGGCTGAACGACCTTCTGGAACGACCAGTGAGCAGGGGGTGGGGCCAGTGAGCCTGTGCCACCAGGCCAGCCATGGTGGTCCTGGAGCCTCCGAAGAGGTGGGACGGGGCGTGACCGTGGCACCTCAACCTCCCAAAACCCCTCCCCCAGCCAGCCCCCAATTCCCCACCACCACCAGTGGGCGGGGGCAGGGCCAGCGCTAAGGAGCAGCCAGCCCAGCTTCTGGTTGAGGGGCACACCCCCTGCTCAGCCAGAAGCTGGGCTTATGGCTGGTGAGCGCAGTGGTGGGCGGGCAGTAAGGAGCGAGGGGTCCTGGACTGTGAGAGCCCTGGAGTGTGAAAGGGATGTCTGGCAGGTGGACATTCCCCGAGGGGTCCCGGACTGTGAGAGGGCACAGGCCCAGCTGAGGAAACCCCCTCCCCAAGTGCACAAATTTCATGCACCAGGCCTCTAATATAAGAATAAACTGTTTCACTACTCACAACTGTAAACCTACTTGTGCCCCCCTGAATATAATACATTACATTATATATACACACATTATAAACACACAATATACACATATAATATATATATATACATAATATATATAATATATAAAGCATATTAATATAGTATATTAATTTTAAATAGGCTCAAATCCTATTTAAAAATTCTAGGTTTTAAATCAATTTCAGCATCATATTATGGCTTGAAGATTAATGCCAGCAAGGCATACAAAGGGAAAGTGCTGCTCATATTCTCTCCATCTAGCACTTGGCTCAATGAACAGATATTGCCTTTGGTTGTAATGGAGTCACTCAACCTTCAATATAGAACTTAGGTAAGAGTGGTATTCAAAGTGGTTCCCAATCAGCCTACAGCGCATCAATCAATCAGAAGGGAGGCCTTTAGTGCTCAAGTGAGTGACTTCCTGGAGGCCCTCAGCTGTTCCAGGAGTTAACCCATTTAGTTCCTGGACTGTGGAGGGTGGGAGAAGAGCCCCCCTGGCAGAGGCTAAGGTGGTGGTAATGGGAGAGCCTTGGAACAGTGGAATATGGTGTATTTCAATATTATAGCATTCAGGGCAGTAGTATCGAAGGATGTCACCTAAATATCAGGTCTGTGTTTAGGTATAATGATAAAAAATTTCATGCTCAAAAGCAACTCAAGAAACCCTTGTAATGTGAAGAAAGTAAAAAAAATTCCAATCCTAAAATCTTGGGTACTACCTTCATAGTAGATGGTTGAAAAAAAAATAAAAAATAAACTTACTTTTGCCTTCCCTTTAGGGTATTTAATTTAGTTATTGCATCAATGATTTTTATTTACTTTGGGGGGCATTTATGATTTCCTTAGATTTTATAGTGCTTTTGAAAACAGTGACATATTAAGAAATTCATCATATGGTATTGCATAATAAAAATTAAAATAATATAATAGTAATAACGGTGCTATTATGAACAAGATAAAAGTTATTTTGTAATAATGACAACTGTGCTTTATACTTTTCATTTTATTTTACATATATCAACTCTTTTAATCCACACAGCCTCCTAGGATACAGGGATTATTATCTCCACTTTATAAATAAGGATACTAAAGTTCAGAACGTTAACTCACTCAAGTCTACACAGCTAGAAAGTGGGAGAGAGTATTTTATATCTAGGTTTCTGATTTGAGTTCAGGGTTCTTTTTACTACATTAAAGTATCCTGGAATTCTTGAGATTTTTCTTTATGCAGAAAGTCAATCAGTCATTGACAGTGTTCTAGAGATTAAAAGAATGAAACCTCCTATCATCTTACCTTATTACAGTTATATGTATTTGTGATCCCTTCTTGAAATCTGACACCAGGACCTCTCATACCCAAGTTCTGAGACTGAAGGGGGTATGGCAGAGGTTCCTGGAAATCTGTGTCAGCCTGGTGCCAGTGTTAAGGATGTCAGATTTTATTAGCTTATTTATCAAAGCCTAGCCATACAATGCATTTAAAACATACACGTCAGCTATAATGACACAAATAAATTTATCATTAGAAACTAACATAATGGCTACAGGAGTGGGTAACAAATCACTTATACAAGCAGATTGTGCTAAATTGTTAGAAGATATAAAATTATCAGAGACTTGCAAATCACAACGTTTTGAAATGAAACAGAAAGTCCGCTCACAAGAAGAAAAACTGCTCCATATGTAGCTCTCAGAAAATTCTATTAGCCTGTTTCTAAGCGTAAGTCTTGTCAGCAGGCTCAGTGTATCTGAGACAGAGCACCTGTTATGTAAGTTACACAGAGAAGAAATGGGATTCATGGGCTGAAGGGAGGGAAGGGCCCGCTGAGGAAAAGCTGAGCCAGGAAGTCAAGTCGGTGAGATCCATAAACTCACTAAATGACAGTGATAGAAGTAAGGTCCGTTAGCAGTCACCGTGAGTCCCCGCCTTTAATGAAAGAGTGGCTGATGCCTAGAGGACAACGAGTATAGTGGGTGATTATTTTGAGTGAAAATGCAAGTTTTTAAGCAAAGGACTGAGCAAGCAAATACTACATTCTATGAGGAAGGAGAGGGGTTTGGAAAGGAGAAGAGAGGCCAGACGGAGTCATTGTTCAGCCCTCACTACACGCAAGCTACACTGAGAAAAACTCTCCTTTCTCTGCTCTACTAGCTGGAGGTTGGCATTTTTTGTATTACTATACAGATGAGAAAAATTATCTTGGGAGAGTTTTTAAAAATTTCCCAAGGCCACTAGTCTATTAAGTGGTAGAGTGGTTCTTCCATCTCCAGGGTTGCTCTTTCCACCCTACCACCGTGCTCAGTCTAAAACTCAAGGTACAGATATCTAATTCAGGCAAAAGTTATGGACTGAGTGTTCAAGTTTAGAAGTTTTAATGATTTGTTCTGGAACCAGTATAGGTACAGAACCAGGGATATATATGGAATCAGAATATATAAAGACCTTATATATATAGAGAGAATATAAAGAGAAAAGAATGAAAAATAATGCAAAGCCTGAACTGCCTGGCACATTGTTGGTACCTTAAAGATGAGTTCATTCATTGAGAAAACACATATAGTTTTTAGGAAATTAAATCTTTACAATTCTAATTCATTTGTTGTTATCCAAAATTTATGGTAATATGCCAATAGGAACTGCAGAGAATTCAGAAACGCTTAGAAAAATGTAAAGGCTTTTCTTTTCAGCAGCAGAACATTTCTGTCCAGCAGTCTGAAGAAACTGGATAATGTAGACACATTAATCCCAAATAAAAAAGCCCACAGAAGGTAAGCACTGCTTGAAATTTGTCAAAATTTATTTACAAATCCATCTTTAAAATAACTTTCTTTTGCTTGAAGGCCAAAGACGGAGGTTTGAGTCACATATACTCGTGTGCCACGTTCTGTGCCACACATCTGGCATAGTCACATGTCCCTTGTCACATTTTCTTGAATTATTAACTTCGTGAAATGCAGACTTAGCCTCAGATTTTAAATGTTTCTAAAAAGTGGCACCATTAATGTATGTCTCTGGCTTGATACTTGCTATTCCCTGTGTAGCCCTGCTCTGCTCCTTCCCCTGCCACACACTTGCTTTGACAGTTCTCTGCATCTCCACCTTCCTCCCTTCCATATCACCTCCTAACATCTCTCCATCTCCTCAGTCCCCTGGAATCGCCTCTCTCTATTTTCTACTCATATCCCTTCCCATCTCATAGCAAAACCACGTGGTGGGAGCCTGAGAATTCCACCAAAGCTGCGGAGGGGAGGTCAGTGAGACGACTCGCATCCAGAGGCCAGGCAGCACCGGGGCCTTCACAGGCACAATCAGGCCCATGCGGCAGCTTTACTGTGAGAAGGGTACTATCTGCCCCCTGTGTGAATGATCGTGCTCACTGGAAGTTTCTAGCCAGCCCTTTGGGTGACTATAAGACCCTTTCACATGGAGTAAAAATAGAGGCTAAGTTTGCCACCACCATGGAGTCTTTAGCTTGAGGTCATGATAAGCTCTCAGTTTTAAGACCTTTGAAGAGGTAAGAATGAGAGGAAACAGAAAGACTGAGTAGATTTCAAATGTGCTTATTGCATTTTTTAAGGGACTAAACCAGAAAGTAGCAAGATGGTGGTTATGAAATAAGCTGGCCATGGCTCCCAGCTTCATCTCATTATTCCCATCACCCAGTGGGCTTCAGGCCAAGGTTAGTCAAGGCTTTTATCTCAAGCAAGGCCCTGCAGTGGGCTTTGTGTGTGGTCACCCTCCTCATTCCTCATTCACTTGTGAGTTAAAAGTCATTTAGAGCCCAGTATGAGCAAAGCACTGTGCCAGATGCTGAGGCAAGTGATAGGAAAGGATACAGTTGGCTGAAAAGATCTTTAGTAGCAGAAAGTCCAATAATTTTGGAGTTAAAGAAATTATACAGATTTTCTGTACAAGCCTTCAGGTTACCCATGGAGATTTTAAGATCTGGGTGAAGGATAAATGTATATGTGTGGGTAGTCACAAAGCTGAGACCAGACTGTTCCTACCACAAGTAAAATTGGAAGCTATAAGCACTTTTTTGCTATAGTGCCTAATCACAATGAATTAGCCCCCAAATTTTATAAGAACAACTAAGTTACTACTCTTCTCATTGTACTTTGCTATAGGCTATGTAGGCAATAAAAATAGATTAGGCAAGGGGGAAAAATCTCTATTAGGACAAGCAACCCTGGAATTATAGCTGCTTCTCCTTCCACTCAATCCTAATAGGGGAAACAGGAATTTTGTCTGGAGCTGTTGTTTCATCAGTGTTGTCTTAGTGTGTTAGAGGCTGCATACTACATACAAAGCTCTGTTGGGATAAATTTTCTGCTTTGTAAGAGGATATTCTGTCCTTGTGAACTGCCCCTGTCTTTTCTGGCATCCCTTGGGACATCATTTGAATTACCTGGTCTTGGGTGTTAGAATCTAATCCTTTGCTGCTACCAGCATCTCTAACCCTGCCATGGACTCTAGACACAATATTTACATGCTATCTTTCCCTGGTCCCAGCCACAGATCCTTTTGGTCTGCTGGCTTTCTTTTCTCCTCCCATTATTTCCTTCTCAGGGCTATGGGGAATTTTTGTTTGCTTACCATGCAGTGTACATAGGAGTCTAAAAGTGACCCTTTGTCTATCTTCTCAGGCTCCTCACCCAGCTGATGCTCCTATGCCATCCTAGCATCATGCAGGCCTCAGCACTTCTCCACGGGGCTCAGAGGCACCCCTACAGGACAAACACCTTCTGTTCCAGAATCTTCTCAAATGTATCTAAGAGGCCTATCTTCCCTTCACCTTTAGAGCTTGACCTGAGGCAAAGGGAAAATCATGCTGGGCAATTCTTGGAGACTCGGTGCACAGCAGCTCCACCCATAGCTCCTCCAATTGCTTCTTCCAGCCCTTGAGTCAGTCTTGTCCCCTTTTGTGTGTTATGGTTCTGACTCATTATTTAAAATACATCCAGAAGTGGATAATTCCTCACCTCTCCACCACTACCGTGATGGTCTGAGCCACCATCATTCTTCACTTGTATTATTGCAACTGACCCCTCATTGGTCTGTTTCTTCCCTGGTTCTCCAGAGTCTGTATTCAGAACAGCAGCCACAGCGATTCCTTTGAAAATGCAAGTTACATAACCTACACCATAAATCCTCTGCTCAACACAACCCTCCATCGGCTGCCCCTTCACTGAGTCAAATCCAAAGTTCTGACATTGACCTGTGAAAACCTGTGGGATTTGCCTCTCTGTCACTCTGCTCCAGCTACCTCCTGGCTGTTCCCTCTGCTCAGACCAAAGTTAGAGATCTTCCTTCCCTCACAGCCATACATAAAATAGCAGCATGCCCCCTCTGTGACACTTCTTGTCTCTTTATCTCTGTCCTTTTCTCCCCCATGGCACTTATTACTACCTAATTTATTATTTGTTTATTTGTGGTGTACTTATTGCCCAACTCTACTCATCAGAATGTAAACTCCATGACACTTTGTTTTATTCACCACTGTATGTCCAGTGCCTAGTACATTTTATTTATTTATTTTTATCTGTATTGTTGAAAGTATTACATATGTCCCTTTTGCATCCCCATTGACCATTTCATATATGCATATAAGTTCTTTGCTTCATCTTTTCCCACCCACCCACCACTCCATTTTAGATACTCATAACTAATTGTCAGATGAATGAGTGAATAGATAAATGAATGAATTCTAAACTAAGAGTCCACCCTACTCTGACCCTTTTTATGCAAAGTCAATGTTTTGAAAATGAAAAAAAAATCTCATAGGAAGGTCGCATTAGATTTCAAGACTGTTTCCTCTTGTTGGGCACTTTCAAAATTCTATTTAGTAACTTAAAGCTGAGCATTGATTTCTTTGTTCTGGACTGCAA
This sequence comes from Myotis brandtii, assembly GCF_000412655.1. Taxonomy (NCBI): domain Eukaryota; kingdom Metazoa; phylum Chordata; class Mammalia; order Chiroptera; family Vespertilionidae; genus Myotis; species Myotis brandtii. The sequence continues at coordinate 7,646,178 of NW_005365371.1, read as the reverse complement.
CTGCCCTCCCTCTGAGGCTTGAGAGATACTGACTGGCTCACACAAAGAAAAAAAGCAGGAAGAAAAATCTTTTTATGAAAATCCTCAAATCCTATCCTTCTACCTAAGAATTTTGTAAAAAGGACTTAAATTGTTTTGGTCTGACTGTGCCGGGACACTTCTTTCATTCTTAATCTGGCCTTGAACTCCTTAAATATTGGTAGGGTAAGCAGCTTGTATCTCAGGTTGAAGTTATAAAATAGAAAGCAAACTGCAAGAAAGCTAAGCTGCTGGATTTTCTGAAGAACACATGGGGAGCTGAGGCCTGAAATGTCTGGTAAGGACATTCGTGCAAGAAACTGCCCTTTTAGCTCTGCTTTCAAAAGTTGGATAATAGGCTTTAATAATGAAACACAGAGTGCTTACCCGGACACAATAGAGAAAATGAATAGCATGAGGCATCAATTGATGAAAAGAGTATTTTTGGAGTTTGCAAATTCAATAATGGTTTATACCTGGGTTGCAAGTGGCAATCCACAGTTATCTGTCCTCATGCATGTTGTATCTAGTCTATTTTTGTTAATGGAAAAATTTCACATGCAAGTCCTGATTCTTAGTCTTATTTTAAAACTGTAAAGTCTGCCATTATTACTTACTTATAAAAGAAAAAAATTATCTAAACATTGGAAATAACTAACAAAGATTCCTACATGCTCTTTCAGTCATAACAGAACATTGTCTCACAAGCCTTCCTAAGATTTATATAGTTGTCTCAGTCCCAAATTCTAGGGATACAATATTGTTTGTTTTACTATTTGCTATTGATTAAGGACAAGAATAAAGCTAGATGTTAACTTGTAGAAGACTGGTTGCAAATTATTTTTGTCCGGTAGAAAAAATAACCCCATAGGTAACAGTTTTACTGCTTTGTAGGTTATTAACCAGTTTTGTAACTAAATCTTATTTCAGTATTCTTTCTACTATTGACCCTATAAATATGCCAGTGTCTCATTTTTTTTTCTTTGGAACAAGATTTACCTTGTTAATTTCTTATTAATGAGTTAAATTAATCTTTGCCATATATTCACTATATGTTTGTAAGAGAGTCCTGTTTTTATCTTTTGGAAATTATATTTGGACCTGCTTCACATTCCTAAGTGGCTAAAGTAATCAGTAGCTGCCACGATTAGGCAGGGGGGCTCTTCAGGTCAACAGTCCCCACCTCCCACTCCTTATAATTTTCTTCCCAGCCCCCTCCCTCATCGATGCATCCTTCCTGGCCTATTAGTCTATTTGTTCATAACTTCTGACTTATACCTTGAGGTTTCATTGGAGCAGTGGTTCTTATGCGTGAACATCCATGAGAATCTTCAGGAGGATTAAAACACAGAGTGCTTGAGTCTCACTTCACATGTCTCTGAAATGTTCATTTCTAGTGAGTTCTCAGGTTATTCTAAAGCTGTTGGTATAGGGACCACACCTGGAAAATCTTTAGCATGTAAGTGGTGGACCTAGAGCTTGGTCTTGATGGGTAAGAAGATATTTTTAGTGTATCCATTTGACAAGTTGAAAGCAAGACACAGTAAAGTAAGTTTCATTTTAAAAAATCTGAAAATGTAAGTTATAAAATATGATATAGTGGATAGCTTTTTGGCATGATGCTTCCTCCACTTGAGAATCAATTGCTGATGGCACTGAAGAAACAAAAATAGCAAGGATTATAAGTTTATTATAAAGTCAAGGCCCAGCTCATGAGTCCATGTTGTGCTTATCTTCATTTTAAGTTCTTTGAGAGCAAGAAAGTCCTGGTGGCCTCCCCAGGGCAGTGCCTAACATCATGTAGTATGACTCTTGGAGATACCTAATGAGTTACATTGACACATTTCTTTGTATTCAGGTGGTTTCCAAAGCCTTTCAGAGTCATTATCTCATTCAATACTCAACATTCCCATGAGGTAAATAGGACATGTGTATTACACTATGTTACAGAGAAATAAGCTGAGTCTCTGAGGGGTCACGTGACTTTCCCTAGGAAGCACAGCAAACAGGTGACAACTCCAGGGCCAGTACTTAATCTTTAGTCTTGCCCAGCAGATTTATTTACTGACACCCAATAATGACCAGATTGATAATACCATGAAGGCTTATGGAAAACTAAAAAATTCTTGAAATACAGTTGAGTCCACAATGAAAACTATTTTGGTCACAAAGAGCAGAAATTATCTATTTTCTTTTTTAAAAAAATCATTCCCCACAATAGTTTGGCAGTACCCACTTAGTATGAGATAAAAAATAGATTCTATGCACCCAAATAATCAGCTTCAGATAGCAAAGGAGTGCACTGACCTTTCTGGAATTTAAAATTTTGCAAAGAGAGAAAATAATGGGTGAAAATGGAGTCAGGCAAATCTCTACTCTGTCACTGACCAGCAGCAAAATCTTGAAAACTCATCTTACCTCTATGGATTTTAATTTCTTTGCTTATAAAATAAACTATATGTAATTATTAAAACCTAAATTTGTTGTAAGGATTAAGCAAAAAATACATGTAAAAATAAGATTGAACATACAGAGTACCTAGCCCAGGGCTTGGGCCCTGAGAGTGCCCAGTAAGGGCCAGTGCTCACCTTCACTCTAAGTCCTCAGAAGAGCAGAAGAATCCACTGGGACTACTAAGATTTAAACATCAAGAAAGATGTTGGTGAGTATTTAATGCTCATTCCCACTGAATCCTCACAGTTTTGTTGAAGCATCAAACCACAGCATATTCCAGAAAAAACAAATACAGGCATATTATTGAGTGCTGACACAATCCCCCATTGACTGCTACATTAAGAAATTGTCAGCACCTATTAGCACATGGCAGGTGATTTAAATGGATAACTCAGGTGCAAAGCATTGTATTTTCATTTGATCGCGTTGTGGTTTGGGAGTCACTGAGAAGCAAGGCACCAGCTTGAATTACAAAGGAGAGAGGAAAAGAAAACTGGATGAATTGCATTTATCCTGGATGCAGAAATGTGGTACAATTATAAGTGGCATGAAAGGAAATATACATAATTATAGTTTGCTTAGAACTGGGAACAAATGGAAAGGGTGGCTGTGGCAAGGGAGAGAAAGGAGAGAAATGGGATAAACTGGCCACTCTGCATTCCAGACACAGGAAGATTGCCTCTGCAGGCGGCGCCCTGGCTAGACTTGCCAGTTGCGTGTATGACAAAGCAGAAAACAAATGCACTGATTAAAGTGCTGAATTCATCCTCAGACTCAAACGCAATCCACAAGTCAGTGGGGAGCCTCAACGGAGGGCAACTTGGCATTCTGATGTAGAGGTTGCTGGGACAGATGGCATACCTGGAGTAGCTAAATGTATTTTCCCTGCTGTATATGCTCATAAACAGTAAGGTGTGCCGTGACGGTTGCGTTTGATTGGAAGAGCGATATTAGAAAACATCACATTTTGTTCCCTGTTGTATGAACATAGCAGCCTCCAGCAGTGCTAAAACTGACCCCCCACAACTTCCCTGATGGAAATGCAGTAGGATTTCTGTGATTTGTAGTAAAACAGCCCTACTGGCCAACGCTCATTGCCACGTCATTGCAGATGCGCTACAGTCTGCATTGTATTACAGAAACATAACCAACCACACTTAGAAAAGCCTGATATTTACTCCTAGATACCACCGCCACCACTGAATCATGGCAAGAGAATCCAAGCAGCATGCCCTGTGCATTATTGGAAGAAACAATTTTATGCCTAGAGATTGGCTTGGTTATATTCAGGTCTTCTATCTGGTTACATTCAGCTCTTCTACTGATATTTCATTCCTTGTGTTATTTATAGGTACTAAGGGGTGAAATAAACACTTTACATAGGTGACTATCCCCTCCTCTAAAGTACAAACTTCTCTGAAAGTTAAAACCCTGATTAATCCATTAGCTGAGGGCTTAGGAGTTTTGAGTCTTGATATCCTTAAAAAGTAGTGCTCTTCAAGCCTATCGCATATGTGTAAATCTCCCTGGGATTCTGTTCAAATGCCCATTCTGTGTCAACACATCTGGAGTAGAGCCTGACTCTGCATCGCTAAGGATAGCTCGGTCACGCTCTACAGCACATGGCACAGCAAAGAGCAGATGCTTTATAAACGTTCAGTGGATCAGCGTGAATGTCATTCACTTAGATTAGCCAACCATGTTCAAACCCAAGGAGGAGAATGGACTAGCTAGGTTACCTCCACCTCGAAATTCCAACATACTGTGTAAGACTGTCAGCTTTGGAATCCTATGGGCGTTCGTTTGGGCCTTAACTTTGTCATTTACTAACTCTGTGACTTGGGCTAGGTTAACTTTTCAACTTCATTTTCTTACCTGTAAAATGGCTAGACTACCTGTATACTATCTATATTATCTGTTAAACCCACCCATCTCAGCAGGTAGCTATGAGGATTACATTAAATACTTAAATTATATAGCACAGTACCTGGCACTGAGAGATAACAGAAATAGCAGCCAATGTTATCACTGTCATTTATGTAACTATCTCCAATAACTAGTTTCTTACCTTAGCAAGAGGGTGAGAATAACTTTGATATGGGAAATATTTACTCATTTACTAAACTAACACTTATTTATTGAGGGCTCTTCTGAGCCAGGTATAGTCTAGGATCTCTCATTTAAGAAGTCAGAAAATGATCCTGTCTATGCAGCTGACATTTTAGTGGGAGAGAAAAACAATAAATAATTAAACATATTAAAGCACCCAACTATATTACATTCTGGAAAAATCACAACTGTGAAGACAATAAAAAGATCAGGGTTGCCAGGGGTTGGCGGGGGAGGTGGATAAATAGGTGGAGCACAGAGGATTTTTTTAGGAAAATATGTAAACTATGGATTTTGGGTGGTTATATGTGTCAATATAAGTTTATAGATTGTAAAAAAGGTAGCATTCTGTATGAAATATTGATAGTGGAGGAGGTTGTGCATGCATGCCAGGGGGAGTACATGGGAACCTCTGTACTTGCTGCTCAGTTTTGCTATGAACTTAAAACTTCACTAAAAATAAAATATATTAGAAAGAAAGGGAAGGGAGGTAGGAAGAGAAGAAGGAAATAAGGGAGGAAGGAAGGAAGGAAGGAAGGGAGGGAGGAAAGAAGAAAGAAAGGGAGTCAAGGAATCAGAGAGCAGCTGGAGGGGGTGGGTAGGGTGAGGGGTATCTGAGATATTGTGGTCAAGGAAGTTCCCTCTGAGGAGATGGAATCTGTGCAGATTGAATGATGAGAGGGAGCCAACCATGATGTGTCTGCGGACGTGTTGAAGGTTGCACATATTCTCAGAGGTATGGCATGGAGTTGAATTACACTGATGGGAAGGGTCTGCTCTCAGGGGTGTACAGTTTGCTGCCATATGTGTGCACCTAAACTCAGTATCTAAAGGCAGAATTTCAGTAGGTACTTGCTGAGGAGATGATCTAGGAGACCACTCTGTGTGTGACCAGGCAAAACATTGTTGCTTAAGACTATCTGGTTTTTTACATTAAAATCAGTGCACAGTAATAATAACTGCCACTCACGTGGTACTAACTAATCAATTGTACCATGTATTTGACTCTCATTGACTATTAATCGCCACAGGGAGCACTATACCTAAAATACAGTTATTCTCTCTCTTTTTTTCAGGAAGAAATGAGGCTTAAGAAATTATGAAAACTATCCAAGGTCATACAGTGATTAAAAACCAAATATTTCAACCCAGATCTGTGCTACTCCAAGGTCCAGGCTGCCAAACAGCTTCCAACCAGGAACACCCCCACGCCCCCCTCCCAGGCCCAGCAAACTTGGGTCTTCTCTCTGACTCAGCATAAATCTTCCTCCCCAAACAGTGTGCTATATCTTAGAGCAACCTCAGTAGCAGGCTGAGCAAACCATTTGAAGACAAATGTTTATTACTGGCATGTAATAAGAATGCAAAGACACAACTTCAAGGACAACATGCACACATGTACACACACATATACACCCATGTGTACACACAGATATTTGGCCACAATTTTACCTTTCATCTTCTGATTGCTTCTCTATAACTTTTGAAATGTTTTCATTGTGGGACCACAAAAGGAGTCTTTAGTTCTCCATTGACTATTCAACATAAGGAGCCTGCTACCTGGCTAGAGTTGGGGGAGAAAACCCATACCACGCTGCCACATCTTATAGAAACTCACATGAAATCCACCGGTATCCAGGGCTATTAGGGCTTTTAGGGACATGTCAGAGGAGTAATTCTACTGAGAGGGAACACTGGGAGAGGTCTCTTTAACCTCATAGAAAGGAAGTTGAGGCTCAGAACAAAGAGGAGGAAGGAGAATGGGTAGTATTTGGAGTTGGTAGAAAAGGAGGGGGTTTTAGAGATAAAAAAATGAGTTTTCATCCTGCTGCTTATTAGAACTTCAGTTTTGTTATAAAACACAGATAGTAATACCAGGGTAAGGGGAGGCTAAATGTGATGTGATTGCTATTACCCATGCCCAGCACATAGCATGCTCTTCAAATATAGAAATTTCATTTTTTGAGTAAAGGATTTTTTTTGTTTTGTTTTCAATCCACCGTTTTAAAAATAAGTTGGTCATTACCCTTGTAACTGCAGTATATGCTTCATTAACTTTATGTAAGCTCTCCATCTATTTCAATATAACTTTGACAATGATAAAAGACATCAATCTTGTTAGTAGAACTTTTGTCAGCCATCTCCATGTTAACACAGCAAATGAGAATAGTGAGCATTCCCTGAGTGCTTGCTCTTAGCCGGTCACCACCTCAAAGAGACTAAACTCAGCCTCGCAACAACAACCTTGCTAGGGAGGTGCCAGTATCATTCCCATTTCACAGATGAGGAAACCGTGGCAAAAGGCAATTTGCCCAAGTCACTCCACTGGTCGGTGGTAGACGCAGGATTCAGAACATGACTCCATTGCTCCATAGCTATGTGAAAGAATATTTACCAGAGGAAAGAAATAGTAGCAAATTTGATGTTGCACCACCTTATTCAGAGCAATCAGTGAAATACAGAGCCTGCCTTTTAGATTTTCACAGAACCTGCTCTATGACAGAATCTTCTCACATTTCTGTTCAGATAAACAGTTCATGTTGGGCAGGACCCAGGCCACCCAGCAAATAGAAAAGGCTGCAAATTCCCTCTGACCTTCTGGGAAGATGCTTTTACATTGAGAAGGAGGTAATTCCATTATTTCTACTTTACTGTGAACCTCAAAATTGCCCACGATTCAATAATTCAGCCTCTGGGAAAATCCAGGTCCCATTTTTAAGCCTGTAACCCTCACGCCAGTTTGATAAGTGGTACAGGCATAACACAGCTCTTTAGGATGCCTGGATTTACCGGTGCTGAAGGATTTAATGTAGAAGTAGTCCATTGTGGCTGGGCCAGTTCCACATATCCAGGCACTTAACTGGCTCTACAAGGCAGGCTCAAAGAGAAAAACACTAAAAAAGGCACTTGGCTGAGCTCTAATGGGCAGAATCTGTAGTTAGTTTACTTTGGCAACTCTGTGTTCCTTCCGGATAGAGCTTTTATTCCTCCATTCTGCCCCCAGGTGCCTTTTAATGACTGAGGTATAAGTAGGTCAGGTAAACTAAACCTCTGTAAATTTTCTATATTTGTTACATAGGCCTGGTGTGTTGCTTCTGGACAGTCGTCATAACCTTAATGCAGGTATCCGCTGGAAATGTTGAATGGATGCATCTCATCCAGGCCTTGACTTTACGCAATCAGATCCCATACAGCAAAGATGTTCCTAAAGCGGATGGTTAACTGGGGGTGAAAGGCTGCATTTGAAGGACTACTTCTTTCCACCCTCCACATATTTTTTGGCTTATGATTGTTGATTCTTACATCGCTGGGAAGTTATCTAAACTAGGAGGGGATGTGATCGTGGAGAAGGGGTCTCACTCTATCTCAGTGTTGTTGAAGTTGGTGTGATGAGCACTGGCCTGAAGCCTTGCGTTTCTGCTCCCATGATTCCCGCAAGTGAGCATCAAAATCAACAACATGTCCTAAAATCTTGTAGGTCAGCTGGTTTCGTCTTTCATTGTACCATTCTGAAGCCTCAACAAGAACACATTTGCTAAGTTATTAGGAGGTAGGAACCTATAAGGTGGTTGTTATTGCATCATATGTTGCATGATTCCAATTCGTTCTGAGTGCAAGGTGAAGCCTTCTGAAGTGGATCAAAGCACTCTGATGGTTTCAACCAGGACTTATTCTTTTATATTATTCTCAAAGTGTACACCAACCGAGGCACAAAATCTGAGGTCATGACACTTGCTCAATTGGCTTAAACTGTACAGACCTTTGTCAAACCATGCCCGCTAAAGCAGGCTTTGCTTCACACCCACACATGAGCAGGACTGATGTTCAGTCACTGCACCTGTTGTTTGCAGCTGGCATCTGTTCTGATTTGGTCAGTGTCTGTGCTGGGCCAGTTGTAAATATTTTGAACACTATGCACAATCATTAATATTCATTTCCAACCTATTGTGACAATTTGTGTCACTATTAATGTTCAGAATTACTAAGGATCACAGAATCATAGAATCTCAGTATTAAAAGAAATGTTCAAGCTTATCTATTCCCACTCTCTGCTGGGTACAGAAACTCCCTCTTCAGCTTCTCCACAAGAAAAGTACCCAAGCAAAGCAAACTGAGGACTTGTTTAAAGTGAATCACATTTTCGTTCCTTTATTTTTCTTTTCTTTTCAATTGTAAAGAGAGAATCCTGAGAAGTTTACACAGATCTCTAGGAAAATCTGAAGTTAGAGTTGCTATAACATATGTCCAGGGAGGAAACTGTCTGTCCTCTCCAATATTAATACATTGGTCCATAGATCAAAGAAGAGATTTTCATAAAACCTGACCACTATTCACCTCCCATGTTAACACTCTGGTCCAAACCATCACCATCTCATCTGGATTGTATCATGACCATTACCTGGTCTCTTAGCCTCCATCCATTATCCCCTTCAGTCTATTCAGCACAGGAATCAGAGTGATCCTATTAAAATATCAGGCCAGGTCACTCTTGTTTAAAAACCCTCAATTATATTCCATCTCTTTAAGAATGAAAGTCAATGTCCATACTTCACCTAGAAGAAGGTCCAGTAAGATGTGGCCTCAACATTTTTCCTTTGGATTTATCTTTGCTCTTAATCACTGGGCCATTTCTTTTTAAAAACACCAGCTGTGTGGTCATAGCCTCTGCTCTTGCTGTTCCCCTGGCCCAGAAAACTTATTCCCCAGCTATCTCTTCACCCCCTTCCCTGGTTTACTCAAATATTACCTTCTCAGTGAGGCCTCAGCTAGCCCACCCATCTAAAAATTGCAGCTTCATTCCAATTCCCTATACCCTTTCCAACTCTTTAGCCTTTAAGGTCATCTTACATACATTTTGTTTCCCCAACTAGATTATAACTTCTGTAACAACCAGAACTTTTGTTCACCAGCATATTCTCAAAGCCTAAAAGAGTGTTTATCATATAGTAAGCACTTAATACAGTAATCAGTTATGTGTAAAAGTAAACAAGGAAGAAAGGATGGAAGGAAGGAAGGAAGGAAGGAAGGAAGGAAGGAAGGAAGGAAGGAAGGGAGGAAGG
>NW_005365371.1:7590595-7636454 GCF_000412655.1 Myotis brandtii | reverse complement strand
AGGGAGGGAAGGCTGCCTCCTGGGTTGTATCTAAGCATTTTAGAAGGAGTCTGCTTTCTGCTTTACTTGTGGAAAAATTAAAAGTCCATAGGCCTCTAAAAGATCAGAGCATCCTTTGGAGGCATTCATTGCTACTTTTCAGTTTTTTCTCTTTTAATACCTACATAGCCAAGAAAAAGTGGCAACAATAAGATTGTTTCCCTATCTTTGATATTAGATCACTTCAATACTTTTGACATTATTATGTTAAAGTTATATTAATTCATTGAACAAAATATTTATTGAGAACCTATTATCTACAAAGTCCCCACATTAGCTATAAGGGGATCTGAAGCAATACGAAACACATTCCCTGAAATACATAAAGAACAAGTGTACCATCAGGCCATGGTACTCAACACATCTGTACAAGAGAACCACCCAACAAACTTAAGAACAAACCAATGCGTGGCGCCCAGTTTCAGAAAGTCTGAAGGGCAAGGGGGAGAATTTTCAATACTTCCCAAGTGATTCTATATTCATCCCATGTTTAACGAAGGTTATAACATATGCTGAAGGTGCAATCAATACAAGAGCTCAGGGAGTACTAGGGAGAGAGTAATCACCCCTAGTAAGAGCCAAGTTCCTCAACTCTGGTCCAAAGAATAGCAGTCATTCGTGAAAAGTTAATAGTTGTGTTTGGAGGAAAAAATAGCTCCATGTTTGAATAAATGTGGGGACTTATTTATTCCCCTTTTGCCTTCTTAGAGATTCAGTGTCCCAGGCATCCTCTCTACACTCCAGTGAGTTGTGGGAGATGAGCCCTTCTTAGGCTTAGCCCCTATCTATAAAAGGGCCATGCAGGGTCTCTGGGATTATAATCACAGATCGCTCTATGCATGCCCTTTATCTCAGGCAGGGAGAGTTGCAGCCAAAGCCAGTTCTATGCCATGATAGCAAGCCAGCAAGAAGTAGACAAAGGGTTACATTTTTAAAAATATGCTTCAAGTGACCAGATGAAGTAGGCTCTGGCTTGCCTTGCATGGCCCTTCCCCTGGGTACACCTACCTACCTGTCTTCTTAGAATTTTCATCACAGTTTTGGACCATACTTTTGTGTTTGCTAATCTACGGAGTTTGCATATGGTTTCCTTGGCCTGCCTTCTAAGAACTTTAGAAGAGAGATAACTCAAGTTCTACTTTATTCTGCTAAGTTAGCATCTGTAACAGACATTATCTGAATGTCATCACCATGTTTGGCTTGCCTGATCTCTCGTTCAACTAAAAGTATGCTTCTTAACTCAAAATAAATAAATAAAAAAGAGACCAATTAAGTGAATTATGATGGATCTATATGATGGAATACTTTGCAGTATTAGAAATGTCATAGGAAAAAAGCTCACATATGGTAAGAAAAAATATTTGAGTGGAAGATACAAAGCCATTTTTAATATGATACAAAATAAGACATAAAAGCTATATCTATGGAATAAGATTGAGTGCTATTCATTTTCTTCTTTTGATTATTATATATTTCTTAAATCTTCTAAAGTAAACATATGTTCATTTCAAAACAGAAAACAATAAGACAACGTAAGGCCATAAATTTGTGACGTTTTAAATGGAAAGCAAGCCCAGCCTGCATGGCTCAGTGGTTGAGCATAGATCTATGGACCAGGAGGTCACAGTTTGATTCCTGGTGGGGGCATATGTCCTGGTTGCGGGCTCGATCCTAGTGTGGGGTGTGCAGGAGGCAGCCAATAAATGATTCTCTCTCATCATTGATGTTTATATCTCTTTTTCCCTCTTCCTTCATCTCTGAAATAAATAAAAAATAAAATAAAAATGTAAAGCAAATAAAGAGAAATCAGTTTTCTTTACACCCCTCCTTCAAGAAACTTGGTACTTGATGAGTAAATTTTACTTTCAGATTTAATTTGGCATAACTATTCTGAGTTCAATGTTTCCAGATTTTTTTAAAAAAAGAAAGAATTAATGCTCATAAAATAAGTTGGAACACAAACTGTGAGATAGATTTTAAAAAAATACAGAAAACAGAAGACCTCTCCCTGCTCAGTTGTCTTGCTAGGAAGATGTATTACTCCTGCTTATTGCTCTTATGCTGATCTTTTTTGTTTTCTTTCCTTTGTTTTATTTTTTACTTCGAAACAAAAATGTTTTTTGCTGACCAGTAGAAAACTGTTGAAGTCAATTATCCCTTGAAGACTCTTTGCACAATTTCCTTGCTGAAAAATTTCTGAGAAAAGAGATTAGTGACTTGGTTGTGTAATTTGTGCCTTATTGATTTCCCCCAAGTGCTTTCTCATTTTGTTGATGAGCATTTTTATATTAATGGTTTTATGGAAGAGGAAGTAGTGTAGACAGCCTCCTCACAGGTGCACCACAGATACCTTGCTATTTTATTTTTCTAGAACAGTGTGATAATAATGTGTTTGCTGCAAAAACATAACACTGAAGACTAAAAGCAAAACAATATGGGACACAATTAATTTCTTCTGATCTGATGGATGACCATGTTTGGGTTCCAAATACATGCAACAGATAAACAGTTCAATAAATGACTCTGGGATGAATACTCTGTGACCAGTTGACCTTTAATACAGTTTTCCATAGATTTACAAATAGTTGCCAAGAATGTGGCATGTTCAAATATATTAGGTATGGAGCAATTTCCCCACTTATCCTTCTAATGCAGGGAAGTGGAAAATGAATAATCCCAAGTACATGGGATAAACAAACCTCTAGTATACATTCCCACTGATAGTCATATTATAGGGAATGTCCAAAATGGAATCTTTGATGAGTAAAGTTCCAACACCATGTGTAGGCTTCAAAATGCCAGCTTTTTGTCAGTAATTATGCATAAGACCCTAAAACATCCCTTATAAATTTACAATTCTAATACAGCCATTAAATGAAGGAATGTAAATTAATTCATCAGTGGCAAGAATGGTCAACTTTGGGATGATGGATGGGCTACTTTTTGGATCAAAGTCACATGACATGCAGTTCCCTGGCATCCTGACATTCCTCTCCTTCCCCATTGCTTCCCTCTAAAGACAGTCTCACTCATCTCCCTGACACATATAGGCTTGCTCCCTGAAATATGGGGAGTGAGAGTGTTCAATGTGGTACTCCATGTATTCCTACTACAGATTGTTTTATTTCTAAATTGTAATTTCCTCCATGATTTTCTTATCTCTTTAATTGCTTTTTTATGATATCTTTCCCCCTAAGGGTCAATGTTCACTGTGGTTAAAGTTAACATTATTTTCTATAAACCCTCCTTTTAGAAAATATCTACTTATAGATCCTTTGTTCACCAGCCATTTTATTTCTACGTCTAGACTGAAATGAAGATGACAGAATGGGTGGTTTTAGTATTCAGAATGCTTTTAACTGGTGACAAAATGGATGAAGCCTATAGTCCCCAAGCATTCATTTAATCCCTAAAACCCTTCCCTGGTGGTTGGAAAAGAATTTAAGCCAGTTCAGAAAATATAATATTTAGTTTAAATGAATTCTTCTGTCCTTTTCTGCATTATTCCTCAAAATTGCTCATTACCTCAAATACATTGAGAAAGCAAAATATGTTTCCCTTGTGTTGCCATAAGTGTTAGGGTTTAGATATTTTTAAATTAAATTTCATTTTTTTCTCAGTAGTACTAGATTTATTTTCAAAGGAAACAGTATTAAAAGTGCTACTGAATATTTTCTATGCTGTAACTAGGCCAGGGGAGAACAGAGACTCATGACAACAGGGATTCAGGTAATTTGCCTTTAAAAACTGAGAGATAAAGGTCTTTTGTGTATTCCGTATGTTTCTTCATTCCATCCATCTCAAACTCTAGCTAGAGGAGCATTTCCTGCTTTTGGGAGACCTCAACTTCAAATTGGGGTTTTGGATCCTTGTTTGTTTGTTTGTGTACAGATAATTTTTATAAGGGGATCTGAAGCAATACTAAACACATTCCCTGAAATACATAAAGAACAAGTATACCATCAGGCCATGGTACTCAACACATCTTCCATTTTATTGCTCTTCATTTAAGAATTTTTATGAAAATAAAATTATCTTGACCAGATCTATTTTGCACTGAAATAGTCATAACAAAAAGATTATCTATACTGTTCCAATAAGCTCCCTCCATGTGTCGAGATCTCTACTGGGGGCAGAAATACAGACTCGCTGAGACAGCTGCCGTCTGCCCTTATGAGGTTTAGAATCTAGCTTTTCTGTGTTTTTGCTTTTATGACATGATAAAAAATATTATAAACCTCCTTTAAGGAATGTAAAAGAGATTATTGAATCTATTAATACTTATAGTCTGTGTAAAAATAAACCACTAATTACAAATTTCTATGTGTACGTGTGTTTTCTATTAGGAAACCAAAAAGTTGGTTTCCTATAATTATAGAACTAAGATTTCTATTGTAAAAATAATGGTGAAGTCTTGAAACCATTTATTAACAAATTATTTTTTCTTTCCTTGAAATAATGTAATGCTTATTTTCCCTACCCCTCCAATAAAAACTTATTATCCACTCTACCCAAGTGGCATGTATTAAATATCATTTTCATTATAGATGATTTTAATTTCTTTGTGATTATAATAAGTTATAATTTTTAAAGTTCTACAATAGGTAGTTATTAATTTTATATGTAAAAACAACTTTATAACTTGCCCAACCAGTTTGGCTCAGTGGATAGAGCGTCGGCCTGCGGACTAAAGGGTCCCGGGTTCAATTCCGGTCAAGGGCATGTACCTTGGTTGTGGGCACATCCCCAGTGGGGGGCGTGCAGGAGGAAGCTGATCAATGCTTCTCTCTCATCGATGTTTCTGGCTCTCTATCCCTCTCCCTTCCCCTCTGTAAAAAATCAATAAAATATATTTTAAAAAACAAACAAACAAAAAACAACTTTATATCTTAAAATATAACACATATAACCTGAAGGGCACTCTATTGATAACTACTACATTGTATAGTTATCCATATGTAATTTCTTCCAATGGGGCAAATTTACCAAAAGGGTAAATTTAGGCTGCACTTGATGATTTGAATCATTGCAAAAAAATAAAATAAAATATGCCACCTTGTCTCAGCCGCAGAAAAGTTTCAAAGCACTGATGATTTATTTGGTTTAGTTTTTGTTTGTCTTATTTCTAAAACGTTAAGATCTACAATCTGAAAAGCAAAAGATATCATAAGCAATTTTGGCCTATGATTCTAACATAATTTAGTGTTTACTTATATATGCATTTCATTGACTCAAAAGCTTAAGCCATCATAATTCTTACATCAGATTTATTACAATCAATCCCTAAGTTTACTGTTTCGTATATTCAATAACTTGAATGGCCCTGGATATACAGTGCCAGTGAAGCCTAGACTCCCAGAATTTATTGCTTGAATGCTCTCTGAGATACTAAAATATAGAATATAAATAAACTGGGGGGAAAGGTGATATGGACAATGATATTTTGAGAAGAGAATACCAGTAGATCTTCTGCTTAATACATGAGAGGCAATAAAGTAACAGAATTATTTTCCAGTTCGGTTGCTGGTAGAAGTCTTCTACTGTGTTATATACACCTTCTTTCCTTATGAGAAAATCCTCTGTTAAGCTAAATCAAATGTAAGAATAAAGGTAAAAGAAATGGGAAAGTTTAGTCTAGAAATGAGAAGGTTTGAAGAATGGGGGCATAAAAATTCTCCTCAAATACCTAAAAGATAGTCATATAGGAGAGAGATTTAAACCTTATTTTTCATGGCTCCAGAAGGCAACATTTAGAAAACAGAGAAGATTTTTTGAAGGTATATATCCATTCAATATAAATGAATATGTGTGGTGCAGTTAAATCCAAAAGAAATTCAGATATTTGTGTGTCGGATATACTGTTGGCAACTGATGATTTCTTAGGGTCTATTGGCATCAGCTGGCTTCTAGGTAAACTTTGTGATTTCAGGATGAGGGAGAAGGGGCAAGAATATTGGGAGCCTGGAGGAAAGTTTGAAAGCATCATTGGAAAGAACATGATGCTGTCTGTCCTGAAGCGTAGATTATTCTTCTGAGAAGGGAACTGGAGAAGAGATGAAGGCTGAGGAGCAGTTTTTAAAAAAAGGAAGTGGGGAGATGAATAGGGGGAGGGGCTATATGAGTCATAAGATTGGAGAGGTCATCTCCACCTTGCTGTAGAAAACGTTCCTCAACTGTGTCATTCTGAGCTGAAAATCATCCAGCAGGACCACTTTTAGTTGTGATATTGGTGTTATCAGAATGGGCAAGGCCACAGCATCATTAAGCACTATCTAGATGGAGCAATGCTTCTCAAACTCAAATGTATAAACAACTCACCTGAGGATCTTGTGAAACTGCTGATCCAATCCAGTGGGACTAAGCCAGGGGACCCAAAGTTCCACATTTCAAATAAGCTCTCGGATGATGCTGATGGTGTTAGTCCAGCAATCACTGGGTAGTACTTTGATAGAGGTTTTGTGATGAGAAGAAACTGACATGGAACAGCCAGAATGGGAGAAGAAGAATTGAGGAGATGCTGAAAAACAGGGTCTGAAGCTGACATGGTGTTTTATGAATATTCTGGAACTACTCTCCACGTACAAGCCGAACACTCCCAGAAGTACTGCAGTTAGTCTAGGTATTTTAGGAACACATAGATGGGAAAGTACAATATATCTGGGTTCTTGATGTAGATATGATTCCATCTGTAGACACAGGATGGCAAAGAAGATTCAAAACTGGCTAACAAAGGAATGTGTGAACTTGGAAAATAATAAATTGCTTTCAGTGTAAGTGTTCACAATGAAGCTATATAGACTCTTATAGGAATTACAGAGGATTTGTTGAGATGATTGCCAAGGTCTTTTCTTATTCTACCCTTTTCTTATTCTACAATGGAAGCACCCAGGCTATAAAGAACACTTATGGTTTATGTTTGTTTGTTTTTAAGAGAGCTCATTTTGAGGAGCTAAGAAAAATGCTTAATTAAGCAAAGAATGCTGCCAGTACAATTGAATTCCAAATGTGTAGGCATCTCTTAACTTAATGTGCATCCCATGAACTTAGATTTCACTCCACCCAATTTTTAGCAGATAAATGCCATTAGATGTAAGAGATGATAATAAAGAGATAGATTTCTGAAAATTAGTTACTATTTCTAAGAAAGAAGGAAAACAGGAAGGAAGGAAGTGAGGGAGAAAGAGAGGAGAGAGAAAGACAGAAGGAAAGAAAGGGAGAGAGAAGAACTCAAAGAGTATGATATACAATAAAATGAGAAAAGTTAAGTAATGTATAAGAAAGGCAGCATGTTAATGATAAATTTGAATATTTTATTCCCCAGAAGTGGAGCCAAAAATATTCTCCCCATCCCTCTGGCCCAGAAATTGAAGCCTTCAAAATCTTAGCTTCAGTATCATTGAAAGCCACTGAAGCTTTTAGATCAGATTAACAGATAGAAAAAAGAAAAGTAATAAACCTGTTCAATTACAAAGGCTTCTCTGCCTTCATATATGAAAGCTTCTCTCTCTCTCTCTCTCTCTCTCTCTCTCGTAAAATTATTTAAAAAATTGACCTCGCCCTAGCCAGTTTTGCTCAATGGATAGAACATCAGCCTGTGGACGGAAGGGTCCCAGATTCAATTCCAATCAAGGGCATGTACCTCTCGGTTGCAGGCTCCTCCCCCGCTCTGGCCCTGGTTAGGGCGCGTGCAGGGGGCAACGAATCGATGTGTGTTTCTCTCCCATCGAGATTTCTATCTGTCTTTCCCTCTCTTCCATTCTCTGTAAAAATCAATGCAAAAATATCCTCAGGTGAGGATTTAAAAAAATTGACTTCAAATTAACAAAGGTTACTGAGTCCCTCCTAGATGTGAAGCACTTGCCAGGGGGTGGGGTTGCACAGATAAGACCTGGTTTACAGTCTGATATAGGTTATAGAGAGATATTCAATTAAAAATAATATAGCATTTAACTACTTAAAATAAAGCTATAAATATAATATTGAATCACAGATGAAGGAAAATTTAAGCCTCCTCCCCCCCCCTCCCCCGCCCAAGGGTAGGGACCTAGAGGAGATTTTATAGAATAGCTGACATATGAGCCCAGTCTCAAAAAAAGGAACAAGCATTTCCTGACAGAGGACAGAGCATGTGCAAAAGCTCTGTACAGAGGGGAATGAAAGCACAAGGTAGGAGCTGGGAAAGCTGTACTTGACCAGTATGTACACCAGGGAGGTGCAGGCTGAGGCCAAAGAAATAAATTTAGGCCTTACTGCTATCCCTGCCAGTCTCTCCTGCCCAGTTTCCTCTGAGCACTTCCTGCTGACATCTTTGACATCTTGCTGTCAAGGTCACAGCCTTCATTTACTTCACTGGTGCCATTGGCTGTGGTATAATTTAAGGACTATGACCTCCCCCTCCCACCCAGGCATGAGATTTTGGAATTCAAGTATTAAACTCAATTCTGACACTTGCTTAGAGCACGTCCTTTATTTTGGCTTGTTTAATTTTCCTATAATGAGAAAAATTTGAGATAAATTGCTCTACTCCAAACTTATTTGACTATGAACTCAACATGTTGAAGGAGAAATTGGGAATATCTCAACACTATGCTTTATTTTGTCATGTCCTAAGTCAGGAAACCATCTCCAGCTGGTTGATTTTTCAGCAGGCCTTGAGGTGTGGAGTGTAGCAACCTGGGGTAATCTGGCTCCAGTCCCAGAAGGCCAGGGCTTCTCAGTAACTCTTGGGGGAGGGAGTTGAGATGGGTTGAAAATACAAAAGCAATCTATTGAAGAAACAATTGATTTTTTCAGGCCTGGATATCCTGTGGTCATTTTTGGAGACGGGTGAGAAGAGTTTAATGGAGTCCCTCTTCTGACTGCTCAGATTCACACACGAACTCTCCTTGGCATTGGTTTCCTGTTACGACTCCAATTTTGCTTATTCCATCCCCACACACCTAGCTGAAGGAGACATGAACATCTATTTTATTTTTTGAATTTAGAAAAATAATTCATGATTCAGTTCAAAAAGATAAAATGGACACACACACACACACACTCAAAGCTGAAAAACATTTCAAGGTTTCAATAGACTAAAAAAGAGCCCACATTCTTCTTCCTTATAAGCATTTCTCACAGCAATTGGTGAGTTTGCCAAAAAGGCTTCCGGGACCCATATTTTTTCTACCCCAATGGATGTAATACACAAGAAGAAATCTGCATCCTTCCCTGCTGGGAATCATTTGCTTGCTGTGTGCTCTGCATAAAAACTATAAGGTAGAAAAAATGTTACCCTGCTGAAGCTGGCCAGCATGCTGCCAACCTGCTGCCCAAGCTCCTCACCTGAGAAGCTGCCTGTAGGAGAGCCCACATTGTCACTCAAAACCTAATGGATTGTTCTCCCTGGTGTATTATTCACTGGGGACTTTAGTCTATAAGTACCACTGTTATATTTTATTTATGAGGCCCATGTTGACCCAGAAAATTTCCCAGATATAATGTTAAGCTCAAAGTATCTAAATTGCCACACACTCAGCTCTGAACTCCATATCAATGTGTTGGGCACTGGATTCAACTTGGAGATAAACCAAAAAAAACTTAATGTCTGCTTCACTACATTTTGTGGGTGACCAAAACTTATCACAGTAGCCACAAAAGAGAACTGGGCTCAAGATAAGGGAACTAAAGTTCTAAGGCTACACACCCCAACATGAGCTCCATGAGCGTCACTCTTTCAGTCCCCATCTACAAAGTTGGGGGATAACTCTAATTTACTAAATTTGTATTTCTGGTCAGGTAATCTAAGGGAATATGATTATACTTGAAAATTTCCAAACATCATTCTCTTAAACCTCTCATTCTCTTTAAGCAATCCATTGCTGAAGCTAAATCCAACCATTGCTTTTATGTTCATCCACTCCCAAAATAATATGTTCACTTTCCCCTCACTTTTCCTGTCTGCACTTAGCCAATTAATTTTATAGAGAAATTTCTTTCCTCAATTGTTGAGTTTTCCCCATTGGACAGTGGGTTGGGTAAGAAATACTATAAGAAATTGTTAGTTTTTAAAACTAAATTTCTATTTAGTTTAGCTATCTAATATTTCATGTGATATAGTATGGGCTTTGACAAAACCAGGGTTGGAATTCAAGTTTTGCTCTGTGCTCTTAGAGAGTATAATAGTCTCTCATTTTCCCCACTGGGTTTTGGGAAGAATAGCCCTCACACCATAGGGTCATTTTAAAGGTTGGAGATAATGTAGATAACTCATGCAGCATAGTGCCTGACACAAAGTAGATATTCTTACTGGCAGGAAAATTCCATCCCCAATTTAGGGAAGTAGTAAGGTTAAGCTTGATAAGTAAAGAAAATCATAAGCAAAAATCAAATACAGATCACACACACACACACACACACACACACACACACACACACACACACACACACACATACACACACACACACACCATCCTGCCTCCAGCCCTAAGAACTGCAGATTTTAGAACCAGAAGGGACCTCAAAAAATCTGGAAAGAATGGTGAGATGCTCGGCACTCTATTCCATTGCTAAAAGTGGAAATGATATAACCACAAATTCTCCATGGGGCAATAAGGAAATGGGCACATGCCTTCCAGCCTACATTTCATTCTATGCAGAGAAGTCAGCTTTCTCTGAAGAAAGCTGCAGCTGACTAGGATTGACAACTCAGATCTTTACAGTTGTTGAGTAGCCCACTGAGAAAAAGGCTTCCTTCCCAGTTCCTTGACAAATACAAGCCAAATTTTAAATCTAACTCTTGTCAAGTGCCATGGGCACAAATAAATATGCACAGCATGGCTTCCTTTGGCCAACTGGAGTGCAGATGTAATCATTTTGCACAGCATGCCCTCCTGTAGCCCAAAGGCACCGAGCAAAATGCAAGGACTAAGAGATAGGAAGGCTATGGAGCAGAGCCCAGGGAAGCAAAGGGACAAAATGGAGCCCAGACACCTAGTTGAGTGCTCCTTTCAACTTCTCCTGGAGCCATTCTTCAGAATTATTGCTTAAGAGATGGGACAACGGGTAAGTCATTTTGTATAAAATTCTCTGAGCAGAAAGCACTGAACTAGGAGTCCAATAATTGGGGCAGAGTTTTTCAGCCCTCACTATGCCCTGAGACATCCAGGGGATGCAACATGGTCTCATTGGAACAAAGACAGGGGAGAAGAGGGAGCAGGGAACATCACTAAGGGAGGATGCATGTGGAGTTTGAAGAGTCTCTAGGTAATTCTGAAATATCATCCTTCCCTTTTCTAATCCAGGGGCCAGTCTTACTTCCATTCCCACTAACTAGGAGAACCTGGGCAAGTCATTTAACTGGTCTCATTAATTAGAGAAAGTATTCTCATAATGTTTTAAAACTCAAATATGATAATAACAAGTACAGGTGCACTTAGTAAACTTTGAGATGCCCCATATTCAAAAATAAACAAGGTTGTCTTTTTTTTTAACCAGGTGAAGACCCCCCCCCCCACACACACACACACACACTGGTGGGTGGCGGGAGAACTCTGGGCTTCATTGTTTTCTTCAGGTGGCCTTCGTAGTTAACCTAAGAGGCTGGCAGGTGGGCAAACCAGTAGCACCTCTTCTCATAGACACTGAGGGGCGACCAAACATCTTTCTAGATTATGACACTCACAGTAACAGCTTAATATATTAGAAATACAGCCAATTTATATTTCATACCTAGCTTACCCCTTCCTCCCTTTCCCCTCTAGCTATTTATATTTGCACAACCCAAGTGTTACTCATAATCCAATCAAATGGATATAAACTATGTTGTATTAGCTATGTTCAATATTCCCTACTAGAGCAACAGGGATAAAGACAGAAATCATATAGTGCATGCCTTCTCCTTGTTCACATTCTAGTGAACAAGGAGAGCCAATCACTGATCACAAGGCAAAAACAAAATAAGTGCTAAATGGCCTAGGAGAGGACCAAGGGGGGGTATCATCTATTTCTGACCAGAAAAAAGAAATTTTAAGTAAGCTAAATATGGTTTTTGTTAATAGCTCAGGATCAAATTTCTGATCAGGGAATGAAAATGTTTGCCCAACTTATGTTTTAATATTTAGTAGCTGAACACAAGTGTAAGGTAATACTCATACCAATTAGGGGTTGATACCACATGGTTGACTGAATTCCTTCAAAGTTCCTCTAAGTATTATGCCCTAAAATGTATTGCTGTCCTTTGGTTTTGTGCAAAAGGGCCTGGTGTCTCCTTTGTTTTGTATTCTGTTTTATTTGTTAATTAAATTTATTGGGGTGACATTGTTCAGTAAGATCATATAAGTTTCAAGTGTACATCTCTATGATATGTGATCTGTACACTGTGTAATTCTATTTTTCTATTTTTTATCCAGATGAGTTGGTATTTTGTAGAGAGCACCTGACTCTATGAATATGGGATGCCACTAGATTTTTTCCCATGTTTCCACAGAGTGGAATGCTGGCTCCTGAGCATAAAGAACATGAATGTGTCCCTCCTGGTTCAGAAGCAGCACGAGATGGGACACTGCAGAAGAGTAGAAAGGTAGTGACTGATAACTTCACCTGCCTCTCCAGTGTCACCAGCTCTGCAGGTTTCTCATGGGACATCAGATCTTATGAGAGGAAGAAGTAATCATGACCAGCTGCTAAAACTATATGTTTGAAATGTAATTATTTTATGGAGCCTCCAAAAGTGTGCTAAAGAGTATGTAATTAATGTTAAGATTGGGTTATCACAGTGTTTGACAGAGGTTAATTAAATATGAGACTATCTAGCTTGATCAAGATGGAATTATGACGCTCAGTGGTTTAAGCTTCTTTTCTCCATATCTTCTCAAGAATTTACAGCAAAAATGTGTGGAATGTGCCCTCACTGGTTTGGTTCAGTGGATAGAGCATGGATCTGTGGGCTGAAGGGTCCCAGGTTTGATTCCAGTCAAGGGCACATGCCCGGGTTACTGGCTAGATGCCCAGTATGGGGTGTGCAGGAGGCAGCCAATCAATGATTCTCTTTCATCATTGATGTTTCTCTCTCTCTCCATCTCCCTTCTTTTCTGAAATAATAAAAATATATTTTTAAAAAACTGATCTTTATAGAAATATATATAAGGCACACATCCAGTTGATAAATATGGAACACTCCCTATTTTCAATAAGAAACTGTTCCCAAATGAAACTAAATCAAGAACTAATAAAATCCTACTAAGGTGATGTGTAGAAAGGATATTAAGTCCTGTTTTCACTTATCTGATCATGCTTTTATTGGTTTTAGAGTGAGAGGAAGGGAGAGGGAAAAGGAGAGAGAGAAACATTGTTTGGTTGCCTCCTGCATGCCCCCTACTGGGGATCAAGCCCCCAACCCAGGCTTATGCTCTGACCCGGAATCCAATGGGCAAACTTTGGCACATGGGACAATGCTCAACCAACTGAACCACCCTGGCCAGGGCTGTTGTCTTTTTTTTTATGTTATATAAAATTAATTTGTATATTTTGGGCCTGGATTTTTTTCACCCAGTACAACTCTCTGTAGGTTCAGCCAGATTGTTGCATGCATCAATAGATTATTCTTTTTTGTTGCTGGATGCTATTCCATGATATAGATTGACCAGCTTGTTAAACCATCACCTGTTTAAGGATATCTGGGCTGTTTTCAGTTTTTTACTATTACAAGTAAAACTGCTATGAACAATCATGTACAGATTTTGAATGAAAATAGTTTTAATTTTTTCTTGAATAAAAGTCAAGGGTACTGTTGTAGGGTCATATGGTAATTTAATGTTTAAATTTATAAGAAACTACCAAACTGTTTTTTAGAGTAGCTGCACAATATTTTACTCCCACCAATAATATAGGAGTAATTCAGGGGTTTTTTTTCCAGATCCTTGCCAGCATTTGGTATTATCATACTTTCATTTTGAAAATTTTGGTAGGCATAGAGGATATTTTTATTGGCCACTGAATGCAGAACTAAGAACTAGCCATTGAGATTGTCTTGCCATTAAGTTGCTGTGTGATCTTAAATAAGCCATTTCCTCTCTGAGACATGGTTTTCTGGTATATAAACTAAAAAATTTCTAATAGTCTTTTTTATTTTAATTTGATATGATTATGAAGGGTTAGAACCTAGAAAGTGTCTCAAAAAATTAATTTGCTTACTGAGTAGGAAATTATCTTCCTGGGGAACCAGATAATATGTGAGCCTAAAGATATATTATTTCCCCCAAATAACCCACTGCACATAGCAAGTTGATTTACTTCATCTGAGATGGACTTCAAGGAAGTCTCCCCATCGTTCTATATGGCAGTAGAAATTACCTAATCTTCATGATAAATTCATCCCATATTTATTTATGAAGATACTTTTACTCAAAAGAATTTGAAATAATAGCTCGATGTTACCAATTTGGCTTCAGAAAAGCTTCATGACATAGAAGAGAGACCCAAGAAAGCCACTCTGCCTCTGCCAAAGTGGGCTCTGGAGTCAGATAAGAACAGATCCCACAGTTAGACCTGCGATGGCTGGTGTTGCTGTTAGGGTTGAGAAGGCAACAACAACAAAAAATAGCTTTCCTGCATTAGTAGGCTCCTTACTTCAAGTGTCAGTTGGAAGTAATGTGCCAATAAAGTTCTTTATTAAATATTTGAGCATCATCCAAGACCATGAATACAAAGAGGTACAAAGGCAAATGATGGAAAGATAAAATAATAAAAAAATTAACATTGAAGAAATCCCAGTGGCTAATTTTGTGTAGTCTTATGTAGTTTCCTTCCTTAGAATAACATGGGGCACTTGTTACAAGTACAGATCTCTGGGCTCCATCACTGACTATTTCAAGCACAGTCTTAGAGGGTAGTCCAGGAACATGCATTTTTAATAAGCTCACCAGGAGATTCTTACTGGCAACCCAGTGTCAGCCTATGGCCTAGCATTTGGGAGCTAATAATATAGAGCAACACCCTCATTTTACAGACAGAGAAATCAGGGATAGAAAAAATCTCACCAGTAAGTCAAGCTCATGCATGTAATAACTAACAAAGGCTGAAACTAGAACTCTTGCTATTTTCCATGTGCACCTAACCCTTTGTGACACATGCTTTATAACAATGACAAAAATCCACTTTTCTTTCATAGAAACTATGCAAGTCCCAGCCCAATTCCAAACTTTATCCTTTATCCACTGCACAGCTGAGGCTAGGGCTGTTTTACTCCTGCAAGCTCATTTCCAATCATTGTTTCCCCCCCACAAAAAAATTTTGTCTCATGTCACAATTTACTCAATTGGCTTCAGTCTCCATTTTGGAGTTTACAGTGTAAAGTCTATTCCTTATCTCACTCCCTAGTTCCCAAGACATGGCCATATTTTTTGCCTTTGTTCTCATAACAGGGATACTTTTCTGCTAACCTGCCTCATACTCCAAAGTCCCCTGTTTATTTGCTGGCCCTAATTTGCCTTTCAGTTTCCCTTTCATAGAGAAAAGTTATTCCTAAACCTTAGACCAGTGCCTACGCCCTATTACTCTGATGACAACTGTCGAGATATTTGAGACGGGCCCACCCCAGAGTGTTCACCACTACATTTAGTTCAACTGTTGGAATATAAAGCTACTTCATCCAACGTGTCAGTCCTGGCTTCCCATGGCAACTGATTACAACTGAAAATCTTGCTATATTCATTTGTTCACCAGCTTGAACCCCTTTTTGCACCCAAAACTGGATAATTCTTCCAACCCTTTGTACCACACCAGTTGACAAGTCTAGTGCCACCATGTTTCAGTCTACTAATTTCTGCCACATCTTGCTGAAATTAGTAACCTTGCCTAACTAATCTTAAACTCTGACAACCATGCCACTTCCCACACTGCCCTGTAATTACCTATATCCCTTACTAGAAATAGCATGTTGAAGGCAAGGGGCAGAACCCATTATATTTACCATTGTGTTTCTATGTATAAGACAATGGAATAGAAACTAGGAGACTAGAGAGAGAGCAAAAGGTTTTGCAATAATGGAATGCAAGCACAGAAAATATTTTGAACATCTGCAGCATGGTAACTGGTAGTATATGTGTGCCTGGGGTCCTCCCATGTCAGCAGGGGTTGGGGAGGGAGTTCATTAGAAAGTAGAACTCTAAAATTCCAGAAATGCAGCTCCAGCTGCTAGACCTATGCCTTTCACTCATTTGGTAAATCACTGAATTGCTCTATTTCAGCTTCTGTGTTCCAAAAGAGCACAACTCATAGATCTCTCAGGAGAGCAGTGAGAACAAACTAGTGAATATTTACCAAATCATCTTAAAATGAACTGAGCTAAACAGCTTTCCACATACATTTCATTTTCTTCTGGTACATGGAGTTCCTTTACCCTCATCTAATCCAGATCAGGCAGGAATGCGAAGGCGTGTTTTCATTAGGAAAAGTAAGTAGCAATTGAAAAGCAGAGCACAGGATGCAAATGCCCAGGTAGGTTTTTGCTTTAACCAGATGCACATATTTTACTCATTTAAACCATGGCATAACAATTTGTATTCCCGTGGAGAAAAAGAAATGATTCTGACTAAATGCAAAACACTGCCAGAGAGACTACAAATGCATTAACCCTTCCATTTTAGCCAAAGCACTCACTTCTTCACCCAGTAAGTAAACGTCTATAAAATTTTATTGCTATTACGTTTCAAATGCCAAGAAGGCAAAATGACATGAAATTAGACAATGAATACTGCTAATTCTACTGTGAGTTAACAGGCAAAGGTGCTCAACATTTTCCTTGACACATAGTTTATGCTCAGTAACTGTTAAATATACTTCACAATCCTAGAAAATTGATATTGAAATTTGAAAATATTTGTAGATCACTGTACAATTGATAAATGTCTTCTCATTTCGATTCTGGTTCATTTAATTCTTGCCAAAACTCTCTGAAAGTAAGTATCCTCACTCCCATTTTACAATGAAGAAAGTGAAGGTGTGAAGGTATATTGGTTTCCTGGGGCTGCCAGAACAAACTACTAAAATCTGGACAGCTCAAAACAATAAAAATGTATTCTCTTACATTCCTAGAGGCCAGAATTCTGAAATCAAGGCATTGATTATTTCTCCTGGAGGCTCTGAGAGAATCTGCTCAGTGCCTCTCTTCTAGCTCCTGGTGTTGCCAGAAATCCTTGGTGTTCCTTGGTGGTAGGTGCATCACGCCAATTTCTGTCTTAGTCTTCATATAGTGTTGTCCTCTCCTCTTCTTATAAAGACACCAAGCATTGGATTTAGCATCCCGTCTAAGCTCATATGACCTCATCTTAATTTAACAGCACCTACAAAGACCCTATTTCCAAGTAAGATCACATTCTGAGGTTCTGGGTGGACATGAGTTTGGGGAGGACATGATTCAGTCAACTGCAAAAGGATTAAATTATTTCCAAAAAGCATACAGCTAATCAGCTGTGAAGTTGATGCCCAAACAAAGTCTATAAGCCATATCAAATCACATCCTTCTTCTATGAGATTATACTGCTCAGGCCAAACAAGTTCAGATGTGCTGCTGTAGGACTGGAATCATTCTGTATCACTTTGCAAAGGACCCCCTGCTTCATTCAACTTGTTCCAAACTACAATAATCAATACAGAAGTAAATATCTGTACAGTTTTCTACAGAGCTTCCAACAACCTCCTTCAGCCAACAGCAGAACGCTCATGGCCTTCATGCACATGATATTCCAGATCAGTACTTGACCATCACTTCCAGTAATCTCTCTCACATCTCAGCATCCCTTCATGTTCAACCTTTATGTTCATCAAAATGATTTAACTAACTGCCCCATCCTATTTAGCCTTTTCATAACTTTATACCCTTGTTTCTTCTCCTGAAATGTCCTCCCACCAGTACATTGCTGCAGGCTTAAAATCTGCCAAAGTCTAAATTCATCCCTAAAGGCCTAGGGAAGATATAGATCTCTCTATCCCCTCAATTCCCAAGCACTGCCTCTTTGCTTTAAGATGGTACTAACCAAAATCTAATTTAAATAAGACTTTATTGCTCATTTTTCCTCTTTTACTTTCCTCCTTTCTTCACATATACACATGTGCAGATACACACATGTATATATAAACATATATGCATTTATACACACATCTAACACCGAAAGTAGAAGCCAAACTCTTGGAGAGGAAGGCTAACATATAACTATCTGTCAGAGTGGATATAGCACTACACTTTCTGCCAGGAAGGTGTTCAATCATTCTATATAATAAAAGGGTAATATGCAAGTTGACCAAAAGGCAGAACGACTGGTTGCTCTGACGTGCACTGACCATTAGGGGGCAGATGCGCAGTGCAGGACCTGCCCCCTGGTGGTGAGTGTGCTCCCACAGGAGTAGTGCCATTCAGCCACAATGCCTGGCAAGCACAGTGATGGTGGCAGAAGCCTCTCCTGCCTCTGCTGCAGGGCTAAGGATGTCCGACTGCAGCTTAGGCCCGCTCCTCATAAGGAGCGGGCCTAAGCCGCCTAAGCCATCAGTTGGACATCCCCCAAGGGCTCGGCTCCTGGACTGCTAAAGGGTGCAGGCCGGACTGAGGGATCCCCCCCTCCCTCCACGGAGTGCACAACTGTTGTGCATCGGGCCTCTAGTTAATAAATAAATGAACAAATTTATATGTGTATGAATGAAATAATTATGAGGACTTAAAAAGAATAATGGATTTTAAGTATAAGCTCATAATTAATTAGGAATAAGAATTATTTCAAAAAATACCATGGCTGGTTACTACAATCACAAAATAATTGGAAAATATTCTTACAATTATAAAAATCAGAGTTATAACATGGTTTTGGAGCTGTCCAAAACACTTGGACTCTATTTTAGTATTTAGAATATTTGAAATATTTTTCAAGTACATCCATAGTCATAACTCTTTTTTCTTTAAGCCAAGCCTACTTGTGTTTAAGAATATCACTGTCAAAACCATTAAAAGTCCCACAGATGTGGTAAAAAAATTGATGTTATCATATGCAAATTTATCAGAAAGCATTAGTATTTTACTTAAGTAAACCTAGTAAGCCCTGTGGATTTTGCAATGTCACTTAATAGCTTAGCGTTGATTCTGTAGGTATACCAGGACTTCACAGTGCTTGACCTTAGTACATTTTTATAATGGTCATGACTTGGCCTGAGGCTATGTTTACATTGAGCCAAAAACAAGAGAACAATCAGTTAGTTGATATCATGTAAGCCAATAAATTGATTCTTTAAAATTTTTGCTACACATTTTTTTTCTTTCTATTCTATTTTTATGTGGGGAGGCAGGATTTATTGGAAGCAAGCAGCCATCTTCTTAGTGCTGCAGAAGTTTTTCTGCTGAACTTCTAAAAAGAAGTGGATGAGATGTAGAACTTATTCTCTTTAAATAGAAGGAACCATACAATCAATAATAATAAAAGCATAATATGCTAATTAGACCAGACATCCTTCTGGACGTCCTTCTGGACAACCTTCCAGATGAAGCTGAGGCTGCAAGGGAAGTTGGGTCCCGGGTGCCTGCCGGTGGCCAGAGGAAAGCCTGGGTCCTGGGTGCCAGAGGGAAGCCAGTGCTGGCAGCCGGGGGAAGGAAGGCCTACTCTTGCATGAATTTCATGCATTGCACTTCTAGTATCATAATAAGACTTTAAAGATCATCCGGTCATCAACTCTTAATTGAAGATATCTGTATCAAAGTATACTAAACATGTCCTTATCTTAGGGATGGCAAATAGGTTTGTCTTTCTTGACAAATTCCACCAACAGACACTAACTACTGGGAGCAATGCATTGAAGATTCTGAGCCTGAGGCTGACATCTGGAGGATAAATTGCATGTATGTACTTTCAATAAACATTTATAAACTCTGAATCCATGATAAATGCAAGATCTTGAATACAATTATGTACAGAAAATCATTTTATAAAATATATGGTATGATTAGAAAGACACCATACCAATATTAGCATAGGTAGACTAGATCCTCCTAGATCTGAATATTTGGATATTTTAATCCATGGTAGCCACTAGTTACCTGGATGCTTGAATGTAAATTCTTTTAAGTTAAATAAAACCTGAGATCCATTTCCTCTGTCTCACCACAAGTCCCACATTTCAATGGTGCAATTGTCATATGTGGCCAGTTACTGCAGTGTTGGACAGTGCAAATATAACACACTTCCGTCACCACAGAAAGCCCTATTGGACAGTACGACATCATCATTTCTTGATTCTGAAGTCTGCACAAGTCAATCCTTAACAAATGTGTTCATCAATCTCTTCCAAGCTGACATTTCTTCTCTCCTTCATGAGTCAGGGATATGGTAATGGTAGGTCTCTTGCAAATGTATGTGGGTGTGTCAGACTTGGTGTAGGGAAGGGGAAAGAGTCATAGCTATTGGCTGCTCTGACTGCTGAGTCCTTCTCTGCCCTGAGGTGACTTAGCCATGATGGTCAGCAGAGGTGACTTCATGGGACCTTTCCCCAATGACTCAGGTGTCGAAAAAACAAGATGTTATCAGAGAGGCCTGCCCTAACACTCTGCCATGGTATAATCCTAAACTGAAAGCACAAATGGAAACTATGTCCTATCCCAGGTGGACAAGGTGTTTGTAAAATCAGAGAGAGGTGAAGGCAATAGCAATGAGAGAGTGCTGCTGATGAGGGAGGTGGTAGGAAGCCAAAGACCCACTGGGTTGCACAGAATTACCTGGCAAACCACCTCCAGCCTGATGATCACAGGTTGTCAGCTCAGCTCCATCATGGATCACTGAAAACATATCTGATAAATAGCTGTTTCCTTTGTTCTTTTCATAACATCCCTTTCCTGCTCCTGTTTCTTTGGAAAGGCCATGGAAATCTTGCTAAATGCTGACAATGCTTTTGGCTGGTTTGTAATGACACCTCAGTGGTGCCAAGTTCCTATTGCCCTCTTCGTAGGACTTCCATAATAGCCATGTTCTGGACCTCTCCTTTGGCCACCAATGCACAGGCTGCCTGGCATTTCTCTTAACCCTTTCACTTGTATTTCCTTTCAGCAAAAAATACAACTACAAGCTCTGGGAAGACAGGAACTGTGTCATATTGGTCTTTGTGGCCCAGGACAAGTCTAGCATAGTGCCCCAAACAGCTGAAGCCAAACTGGCATTGACATTGCACTGTGTGCTCCAGAGTCTGGTTGCCTTGGTTTACATTTCTTCTCTGCTATTTGTAACTGTGCCTTTCAGAGAGCGAGAGCAAGATCTCCCTGCTCTAAGCATTATTTCTTCTGTTAAACTGAGTAATAGTGCCCTCAGGAAGTCATGGTGATGTGTTAAAGAAATGAAGAAACTAAAGCTCTTAGCACAATGTATAACACAAGGTCAATACTCATAATAATCTTTGTTGGGCATTAAATAAATACAGAGCAGCCATGCTGGTGTGGCTCAATGGCTGAGTGTCAACCTATGAACCAGGAGGTCACAGTTCGATTCCTGGTCAGGGAACATGCCCGGGTTGCGGGCTTAATCCCTGGTCAAGGGCTTGCAGGAGGCAGCTGATCCATGATTCTCTCTCACCATTGATGTTTCTATCTCTCTCTCCCTCTCCCTTTCTCTCTGGAACCAATAAAAATATATTTTAAAAAAACTATAATACAATATCAGAATCAGGATATTGACAGTGATACAATCAACCAATCTTAAAAGAAGATAATAAAAAAAAACACAGAGTAATTGCTTAAATTTGCCTGTGCCTGATAGTAGCAAGACCTTAAATATCTTCTTGCACAAAATCCACATTTCTACCGAAGAGGAAACTGAGAGTACACAGGAAACAGCACATGCCCAAGTTTACAACTCAGCCAGTGGCAGAGCAGGGGCTCCTCAGTGGCAGTTTTCCCATTTTATCCTTTGGATGAACAGAGCCTGCCATAGGCAGTGCCTGATGGAAAATGCCAGGTGAAGCCTTCTCTGCATTGCACAAACAACTCAGCCTTTTAGGTCTACAAAGAGCAGCAGATAGGGTCATGCCCTGCCACAGTGTCAGTGAATTCACCTTCCCAAATGCTAGACAATGACAACATCCTAGGAAGTCTGGCTTTCAGATAGGTAACTTCATGTCACACAAAATATTAAGGACACAGTTATTTTTCAAGGTAAAGGACCCAAGATTGAACGCTATCACATCAACACAATTCAGCATGTTTTTGAGCACTTCCTTTTTTATTGACGAAATCATAACATCCTTGCACTGACCACAATTAAATAATATTTCTGCCTTTAAATAAACATGTGTAAATATATATGTAAGTATAGATACACACAGTGACATACATACTGCATATCTACCTACCATTTTATTCTGTATAGCAATTGAAAAAGGAAAGCTCAGCCTTTACCAGTTACTTTTGCAGTTATTTCTGTGGGTCAGAACTATGCAAAGGGGAAAGATAAATTGATGTTTGATCTGGCACCTGAAGAGCCTGTACCTTGTGAAATAAGAAATGCTATTTATTGAGCACAGACTATTGAGTCCCACTCTCCTCTGTGCCTCTCCTTACTCCCCAGGACAGTAGGCACTTACACAGGCACATTACAGCTCTTTCCATTCGAGCCACACCTACATGACTTGAAAGGAGTCCACGGATCTTGGAAGTGAAAATGTTGCTACACCAACTGCTGAGGAGGGAATAGGTATAGAGAAAAATTAAAGCAGGTAATTTGCCAAGTACTCCAGTGGCAGTTTCACAGAGTGTGTGCCTTTCAAATGCTATTTATTTATTAATTGAATATTTTATTTATGTAACAGAGCTACAGTGCAATGGCCTCAAGAAGTAAACTTGTCTTTGGTCCCAGAATCTATGACTGGAATCTTCAAATACTGTTTTTAATAGCTGTGTGTATGTGTACATGTGTGTGTGTGTGCGTGCGCACGTGCACACACACGTATACTGTTCAGCTTCATTTGAGATGCAGAATCAGGGGCTGTTGGAGCCAGAGGGGATCTTTTGGATCACAGAGTGCCTTTGAATATTTTCCTCAGTAATGAAAATGTTCAGATGCAAATTTAAAATAAATCTTAACTAGATAAGAAGAAAAAAGTAATTATGGGGTCTTCGGGCTTATAAATCTTCAATGTTTGCTTGGAATATTCTTAGCTGTTGGGAGAAACCCTGAAGCATCTGTTCTGAGTCTTAATTTGCAAGGGCACAGTTTGAAAACCAGTGGTAATTCCAACTGGCTAAGGAGCCTGAGGCCCAGAGAGAGAAGAAACTTGCTAAGAAAAGCTGAGTCTCTAAAGGGGTTGCTTGCCTCCAGCCCAGTGTTCTATTAGAGCATGCTGGCTGGCCTTCACATGTTTGCAAGTGGGCATTAAATGATACAACATCTAAAAATTGCAACTCCTTCCCAGCTCATTTACATATTATGGAAGAAAGACTTGGGGTCTGTCAATGGCTCTTATCCAAACTACAAAGTGGGCCCACAGAAAAGGTCAATTGCAACTATTAGCAAATCACTAGATACAACTTTTTTCTCCCTTTAGACACAGCCTTAGTTAGCATTAAGAAAATTATAAACATAGATATGTTACTGAGTCACTTGATATAATTGGGGGGAAATTTTTCTACCCATTCTCTCCTACACTGACAGTGATGTTTCTATTAAACACTAATAAATCGTATGAACAACTAAGAGAAGGCAGTAATGGTGCACCTAATGACTGGGATGAAGGGGGAGAAGATTTCATTAAAATTTAACCTGTGGCTTCATGCACTCTGCAAACAAACTCAAATGTCAACTTGTTTCAAAATTACTGTCATCATATCCTAATAGCAGAGCACCTACTGGGAAATACCTAGAGGAAATAATAAACAATAATAGCTCCTAGCAATTGAATAATACATTTTATCCACGGATTTGGCATTTCTTTAGAAGCATTAACTAATTAAGTTTCACCACATGCCCACAAGGTAGGGATTCATCCCCTGTTTTATAGATGTGCTCATTTAGTATGAGTTGCAGCCCACGTTTGTGGGAGTACTTGGGAAGAAAAATTCCATTGAATCAAAATGTTTTCCGATTCACTGGGCAATGCAGTGATAACATGGCAGTGCCCCAAGTGATACCCAGGAGCCACTGAAAAATTAATGCCCATCGCAAACAGTTCGTTTAATACAGAGAAACCCGAGAACCAAGAAAATCTGAACCCATCATGATGCAGAAATCAAGCGCTAGTTATCAATGCATTTAAAATATTAGAAGCCAAAAGCTTTCTGGGAGAAGGGCTTTCACGGGTACATTTTATAGCTCACATATAAGTAAAGATGGACCCAAATATTGAGCAGTTATCCAGAACCACTCAACCACCAGGTGGGAGAGAAGGAAAGCTCCTAAGAAATTACAAATATATCTCCCCGCCCTAGCTGCTTTGGCTCAGTGGAGAGAGCATTGGCCTATAGACTGGAGGGTTCCAGGTTCAATTCCAATCAAGGGCACATGACCAGGTTGCAAGCTCAATCCCCAGTGTGGGGCATGTAGGAGGCAGCTGATCAATGATTCTCTCTCATAATTGATATTTGGACCTATCTCTTCCTCTCCCTTCCTTTCTGAAGTCAGTAAAATATATTTTTTTGAAAAAAGAAAATTCTTTCCCCAAAACACCCACAAATATATTTCCCATGTGTTACAAAAAGTAGAATGAGGCTCAGAGGATGATGTGATGCCCACTTCCACCCAGTCAGGCCAGTCTTGCATAGAACATGTTAAACGGGTAAGTGAATCAAATTTTTGATTGGTGAAAGTTCATTTTTCTTGATACAATTTTTTCTAAATTAGTGGTTGGCAAAGTATGACAGGCCAAGCCTGGCCTGCAGCCTGTATTTGTATGGGCTGAGAATTAAAAATAGTTTTTGTTTTTTTAAATAGTTGGGACATAATAAAGAGAATAATATTTTTTAATAAGTAAAACTCAGATGAGATTCAAATTTCAGTGTCCATAAAGTTTTATTAGAACACAGCTTTGCTCATTTGTTTGTTCTTTGTCAATGGCAGCTTTCATTCTGACAGGTGGTGGCAACAAAGGACATATAGTTCACTTAGCCTCAATATTCACTCTCCAGTTTTTTACAGAAAAACTTTGCTGATTCCTTCTCTAAAGCACACATCTCAGAAATGTTACCTATTTGCAGGTCTGCAAATAGAGTATATATTGCTTATAGATAACCAGAATTTGATTTATATATTTTTTCTATCTTATTTATGAATCCATGACCTTATCAGATAGTTTCATCCAAGATACCAAATATTGGAGAATTTTTCCTAACTCCTCAACAATCACTACTCTCTTCTCATAATTACTTTTTTCTTCTTATATAGTTTTTTATTGTTTGAAACATTTAACACCCATTATTCCATTAATCTCTCACAAAAACCGGATGAGGTTCACCTGGAAAGAACTACTATTTCCTGCAGAGGGGGAAACTGAGGCTCAGAGTATTCAAGTGACTTTCCTAAGAATGCGGAGCACTAAGCAAAAGACTCCTGCCCTGACCCAGAACTGAGGCACCCCTGGGAGAGCAGCCCTCCATCTGAAGGAGCAGGCATAGTCATGGCTGAAATGGAAAAAGCCAAAAATGTAATAAGCATGACATTATAAAACAGAAGTTCTAATTCTTTCCTATGCATAGTTGTCTTTGGAAGGCTACCTAGAAAGATTTTGTCTCTGGTCGGCTGAACAGAGAGTTAAGGGATCCTTATTATATTTTTGTTTGATATTTGTGTCATGTGCATATATTAATTACTAAAAAATAAGTTTATTATTATATTTCCAAACTAACAGAGGATAACCAAGTGACAGCATTTCCTGCTAGTATGAACTGTCTCTTTCTATTTGAGGAAGGACTTCTTTTCCTTGGGGCTAATGGTTGCAATTGGCCCCAAGGAAAAGAGAATTTCCAGTTAAATGTTAATCTCAGGTCAGTGTAGCACTTGCCACGAAGCCCATTTTAATGGGCCATTTATTTGTGACTTAAAGGAAATTATGGAGGACATCACTGCTCCCTGTCCTCATGCCAGCCCTGCAGGCAACTGATGAGGGACTTGAAGGAATGTCCTGACTAATCCATCTGGAATTATGCTCCTTTTTCCTTCTCTTTTGTTCCTTTTTACTTTAAAATGCTATGATTTACAGTAAGACCAGATGTCAATTACATTTTTTTACCAGTAACAAATTGTCTTTCAATATATTCATAATCAATACATGTTTCTTGAAGGAATGATGTTGTGCAAAAGAGTTTTCTGCACATAGTTGGAAATCACAATTAAAAAAATAATAATTTGGGTTAGAGTTAAAATTATTAATACAATTCTTTACTCTTTCAATTCTCTGAAAACCATTGGGAATTCTCTAGAATACATTATCTATCTCTAGGTAGCAGGAATATTTATTATTTGTTGAACCAGGCATCCTGGAGAATTATGAAATTAAAGAACATTATTATTGAATGGACTATTACAGATTATCTAATCCAATTGTCTTAATCAGTAAGGAAACTGCCACCAAAGGGGAATTTGCCCAATGTGAGTCTTGAAAGTAAAGATTATATATGCATTCAATTGGCCTGCAATCTGGCCTCAATTTACATTTTAAATCTTACCATCTATCTGCTCTGCTTTATGCATATTATACTCGCTACCTCTCAACTCACTCCCAAAACACTCAGGTTATACTTTTCCCTCCTTGTTCTTTCCAAATGATATGAATGTCCTTTCCTCTTACTTTTCATATTCACATCATGCCCCCACTCTTCAAGGCTCTATCTCTTGAATTCCTACTGCCCTTTATTGGTGGCCATTTCCAATGGCACTTATTTTTATTCATCCATCCTTCTAATTTTCACTGTTCTGTATAAGTGATAGGATTACAAATAATTTACACATTTTAATTGTTGCTAGACCATAATTTTAAATAGTAGAAAAGACTGGTATATGATAGAAGGTCCCTGGTACCTTAATTTTCGTGAAATAATAGATTTAAAAAGTTGAATTCCTACACTGTAATAAACAGCATCAATTAGTTCTCACAAAATAAATGGGTCTTGATTGCTCAGAAGTCGTCTTGCTCATTGAAGAGTGACTCAAGTAACCTTAGAATATTTATGTTTAAAAGAACCTAAGAGACCTGCCATGCCAAGCTTCCAGTCCTACACATAAAATATAGAACTCTAAAGAGGTAAAATCACTTACCCAGAACTAAAACATGGGTCCTTTGGCAATGTATGCCCATACATTCCCCCTTCAATCATATTGCCCCTCCTAAAACACTTTCTTGGTGATGTCCATTGCCCAAACACAAATATGTGTCTGGGTGCTTTGCTCCTGTTAAAGTCATGTACACACATTTCTAGGAGATTCCTCAAGAAATCATAACTTCATTAAAGATATTAGTCAGGACACACCTCAAAGATCATGAAGTCTTATGTAGATTCTCTAAAATTTCAGATCTTGTCTGCAGCAGAGTTGAGCGAAACAAAGCCAAATTCATTCAGCACTCTCTCTAAGCGCTGTAGATACATATCTCTTCCATTCATATTTGTGCTATTGTCTTTCTGGACCCAGCTCACTTTATGTTTACATCTATTTTATTTTATTGAAGTTTGATTATGATTTACCAAAATTAATATAGATTTTTATTTAATCATTGATTCAACAAATGTTGTTATTATATATCAGTCACTGTTCTACCCTTAGGACAGTACAGTCACTTCTATTACTATTAAAAATAGTATAATCAATAATTACTATTAATGTTAAATGTTTCCTGAATCTTAGGTACTGTATGAGGCACTTACACATCTCCTTACTTACAATGTTAAATGCTCAACTGAAGCCCGGACTGAAAATAGGGATCAGATTTTAATGCAAGTCTGTCACTGTCCAAAGCCTGAGCCTTCAAGAGAGTACAGAGCTTCCCTTGAAGGACTTGTGTCTAGTATCAGGGGGAGACATCTACCACAATGGTTAAGGCAACATGGTGTGAGCTATTATTCAGGTAAATATACAGTGTCATTGAGCACAGAGGGAACTTTAATTCTTCTGAGGAGAGTTAGACAAAATTTTAAGGAATAAATGGCATTCAGGCAGAATCATAAAGAATGACTAGAAGTTTGCAAAGTGGACAAGAGAAAGGGGGTATGGTGGATAGAGGAAAGTCTATGGGAAAGGGTGCATTGCTTTTTAAAAAAATAGCATGTTTGGGGGACTGAAAGCAGCCTGGCATAATTGAATACATGATCAAATGGCTCCTGCTGAAGTGGAAGAGGCAGGCAGGGTCTTGCAGGCCAAGCAATGGAGTTGTGGCCTCTCCTGAAGTAAATGGCTCATCAAGGAAGGGTTTGAAACAGAGTGACATAGTCAGATTTTATATTTTAAAAGATCACAGTGGTGTGGAGTATGTATTAAATAAAACCAGACACAGAAAGAGATAGGGAGAGACAGGAATTAGAAAGTTTTTACTGAACAACTGAGTGGGGGAAAAAACTTGAACTAAGGTAGTGGGGGTGGAAATATAAAACATATTAAAGGGATGTTTAGCAGACTTAACCAACTGGACTTTATGACCAATTAGATATGGAGGGTTAAAGAGAAAATAATCTATGATGATTTTCAGGATTCTGGCTGAATTGACAATAAGAAACCATTAAACGGGGCAGATAGAAGCAGAGGTGGAGAGGAAAGATAATGAGCCCAGTTTTAGAAATGCTGACTTTGGTGTTCGTGAGGAGCATTCAGATAGATGTGTCAAGATGGCAGCCCACAAGAGAATGGAGTGTCAGGTCTGGGAGAGAGATGCCAAGTAGGGAGTCATGAGGGCGCAGGTGGTAATTAAAGCCAATTGTTTGTTCAATATTTATTGAATGCCTATTGTGTGCCAACAGCTCTATTAGATGTCAGGGAATAAGCAGTTACAAAAGCAGGTTTAAAAACAAAAAAAGCCTGGCTCTCTTCGAGCCATCATTCTACTAGAAGTTATATTTTATTTTTCTCTTCCAAAATTATTTTATTAGAATGTTTTCCTTTTTATTGAATTTATTGGGATGAAACTGGTTAACAAAACTAAACAGCTTTCAGGTACAAAATTCCACAACTCTTTCTACTGGAAGTTATATTTTAGAGCCCACACATAAATACACAATTACAAATTATTTTAATTACTGTAGAGTACTATAAAAATAATAACATGGGACATGTAATCTGTATTGGGTGGAGGTTAGGGGTGGCCAGGGAAAGACTTCCTGAGATATTAGTCACTTAACTGAGACCTAAAACCTGATAAGGGGCTCAGTAAGTGAATACCACTCCAAGTGGGAACAGCATATGTGAAGACCTGAGGTTAGAGTGAGTTGTATTCAAAATACTGAAAGAAGGTGGATGTGATTGGAACATAATGCATGAGTCCAGGAAGAGGTAAGAAGAGTTCAAGCAGACCCATTCATCCAGGAAAGATCTTAGCTTGAGACACAATATCAACCAATTAATCAATCATCCTGGGATACAGGAAATCAAGACTTAATCAGGGGTACAGGGGAAAAAAGACTATTAAAGAAACATTTATAATTCCCAATACAGTATGGTATGTACTAATGAGCCTCTTCTTCTCAATTAATATAAATAAAGGAGCTGTCATTCATGGCAAATTTCCCTACAAGAAATCTTCTCTTCTGGGAATTCCACGAGGGATTGATTAGGTATTTTGTGAGATTGAAGGTCTCATGAAACGGATAAATAAAATTCAGTATATCCATCCAATGGGATACTATTCAGACATAAAAAAGGAACAAAATACCAGTAGCATTACAATATAGATGAACTTAAAGACACCATAATAAGTAAAATAAGCCAGACACAAGGCCACATTGTACAATTCCATCAATGTGAAATGTTCATAATGGGAAAATCCTTAGAGACGAAGTAGATTATGGTTGCCAGAGGCTGGAGTAAAGGGGATATAGGGAATGACTGCTTAATGGATATGGGGTTTTCTTCTGCAATGATAAAAATGTTCTGGAATTTGATAGTGGTGATGAATGCACAACTCTATGAATATACTAAAAACCACTGAAGTGTACACTTTAAAAGGTGAACTTTATGGGATGTGAATTGTATATCATTAAAGATGTTACTAAAAAAAATCTCATGGAACTCCTCCCTGCACTCTGTTAAACTCAATAGAGGATAGACAGACATGAAGATAGAGCAATCTAGATAGCTTGCTTATATAGGATCTTACCAAAATCAATTTTTTAAAGCTGATATTACAGTTGGTGATCTGTGGCTGAATGAGTTATGTCTACATTTAATAATGACTTTGGAGTTTTAGTTCCACAGGATTATTTTTTTTTACCTGCAAAGATGATGAAAAAGTTATCAGTAATCTATCACCTAAATGATGTGAAGAAGATAGAGTCCATGTGTCTTATAAAACATTGCCACTCATCACCCTATAAAGGAACTGTCAAGGAGACTCACCCCGTGTGCTGAATGATGAGGATGACAGATAACAAAATGAGCCAGAATTATAATACACTAGGGCTTTAATGAGGCTTTGAACTCTACCCACATGACATATGTGTCAGTGAACCAGAAAATGTGCTTTACACACAATTTATCCTGCAGTACTAACCTACTAGCTTGTTTCAGTCCAGAAAATGGACAAAGATTTAAATTTATCCAAATATTTTTAAAAGAGCCAAGGTAAAATTTAAAATTTTAATATATTTCCAATTTAAGTAACCAGTCACTTATCAAGATGTTGAATTGTCCTATGTCAAGTACTCAGGAAGTATTGAGAAATAAGTATTCTTATTAATCTTTAAGTTTTCTATTTTTTTTCTTTTTTTAGTGAATGTATTGGGATGGCACTGGTTAACCAAACTATACAGGTGCACAATTCCACAGCACATCACCTGTACACTGTATTGTGTGTTCACCATGCCAAGTCAAGTCTCCTTCCATCACCATTTACCCCCATCCCTCCTCCACCTCCCTTTGTTTTCTCTTGATGATTAATAACTAACACATGGTTACCTGAAATTTATATAGACCTGGGTAACATGGCTTGATACTTATTATAGATGATTAGAGAAAAATAGATACATGAATATATGCGATGGAGATTGTAAAAAAGTAGCAAATTTCTTAGAAAATAAGATGTAAATAAAAATAAATAAATAAATATTGGCAAATAAGCAAACTAAGTAGAGGAGCTCTTTCAGAAAAAGCAGAGTGAAAATATTAGAAATAAAAACAGGTTAGTATTTTATAGGTCTCAAAGTATTTTCATATCTGTTAACAAGTTTGATCTTCATATCTGCTCTTTTTCAGAGAGGCAAAATAAGCTCCACAGGGCAAGCCCACTATGAAGACTCACACTTCTAGTAAGTTTTATACCAACTTACATCTTCTGACATCAAGTCCAGTGCATTTGTAACAGAACCAAATATTCTACCGTTATTTTTAGTATTATTAAAATAACTAGAGGCCCGATGCACAAAATTCATGCAATAGTAGGCCTTCCTTCGCCCAGCTGCCGGCACAGGCTTCCCTCTAGGACCGGGGACCCGGGCTTCCCTCACAACCCCAGCTTCGTGCGGAAGGTCATCCAGAAGGATGTCCAGTCTAATTAGCATATTATGCTTTTATTATTATAGATAATAATAATGGTATTTTTATTTTTACATGATAAAACAATATACACAAGTATCAGAAAGTGAATAATAGTCTATGGTATAAAAACTGATTAATGGCCTAGAAAATAAGGTATTTTGTAAAATACTTGATTTTGTTATTACTTCTTTTCATTTCATTAAAAAATAGGCTCTAAGATATCCATATATAGCTGAGATGAGTGATTCTCCAACTAGATGGCCATGTCTTAACTATCCACCCTTATAGGAACAAAGAATAATTAGAATTCCTTTAATCTCTTGGAATTTCACATTCTCACATTATTTGGTGTTTACCCTTTGGCCAGAAAGAAATTATTTTTCCATCTTTTGTGGTTTTTCCTTCTACTCCAACTACATAAGCATCTCCCAAATAAAAGATAATTGCATTGATTGAGATATTTACTCATGATTCTGCTCTGTGTTCCAAAATTTAGAAGAAATGGGAAAAAATGAGAAATAGTATCAGAAGGGAGCAAATAGAGAGGAAAAGTAATATTTTCAGAAAGTAGAATAATTTATCCTGGAGATAAAACTTTCAATTGAGCAATAATCCAATATGAACTAAATTTACAGTGTGGGGCTAGAAGGCAGTTAGGGATTTCCTTGAACTTGATTAATCTCCAAAATGTATTCTCAAGTAAATCAATAGATTCACTCTTGGAATTATTTCAAGTCATTGTCATCTTTGGGAGATAGAATAAATGTTGAGTATGGAGGAAGGGGGGGTTTCAATCTCAAGAGATCACTAGACCATACTGAAAATCATCACAACCAGGTGTCAAAGTTAAAGGCATTTGAGCAGTCCTACCCAGTTGCAGATATCTCAGCTCTTAGATCAATACACCTATAAGTGGCCACCATCTGAATAGACACATAGTCACCAGACAGTGGAAAATTCATTACTGTGACCCAGTATGTGATCTCATTTACCCCTCCCCCACACCCGTCTGCAGAGGACTACTCCCC
Source organism: Myotis brandtii (assembly GCF_000412655.1). Taxonomy (NCBI): domain Eukaryota; kingdom Metazoa; phylum Chordata; class Mammalia; order Chiroptera; family Vespertilionidae; genus Myotis; species Myotis brandtii. Next base: position 7,603,723 of record NW_005365371.1, on the reverse strand, counting down.
AAAGCCAAAACCTCAGCCACTCCACACAATAGAAGCAACTATAATAAATGGAGTGATTCAATGATAATGTGAGCTCACTGGGCAGGTAAGAGTTGGCCCTCCCAAAGTGTTGAACCCCATTATTGATTAACTTTCCCATAAGCATTTGGCTGCTTAATTAAAAACAGTTTTAATTCTTATCTCATAGATTACCTTCACAATCTAGTTTTCTCCTTCTTATTTTAACTTCCGTTTGTAATAAATACCCTGAGTTTTTTGTGTTATTAAAATTATACTGAAATCTCATTGTAATGTTTTCACTGATGAATACTTTTCATATAAAATGAGTCTTTTAAAAAAATTCAGTCTAAGGTTACTCTGTGGTATATTCCATTCTGATATTTTTCTTATGGCAATTTCAGGGGGGAAATCATTAGTTTGAAGTAAATGGTTTATCTTTGATAACCTTGGTAAAATGTAAATCTGCCCCCCCCCCCACCTTGCATATCTCATTAAGAAAACCACCTTTTCCTCTGTTATAGACTACAAGAAAGAGGGGCCAAAGAGAGTCATAGGGAAAGCAACAGAAAAAAAAAGACCATCTTTAGTATAAATTTGACCATGTCACATGTCCCCCAAATTACACACACTCAAAATTCCTCTTTGCCTGCAAAATGAAGTTTGAACCCTTGATTAGCAATTACAAGGCCTCCCAGAAACTTGTCTCTACTTTCTCTTCTCCCTCAGTTTCTTTTACCTACCTACACAAGTTCTGCATTCCAGAGCCATCAACTGAATTATATCTACCTGAAGATGTTCCACATCACCATGCCTTTGCACCTGCTATTTCCACTACTGAAACTGCCAACCCCTCCCCTGATCCCTGGCTCCTGATGAACTCCCACTCGTTCAGAAAGAGAGCCCCCATTTGTAGTGCTTCCCTGAGCCACCCACCTGCCCACACCCTTTTGCATGTGCCAACCTTCCACCTATTATTTACTCCATCATTGCATTTTTAAACTTCACTGTAATAATTTGTTTTAAGTACATTTTTGTCATCAATCTGTAAGTTTCTTCCAAACAAGACCTGTGTATTGCTCAACTTTGTATCATTAGTAATTAGCAATGTCCCTGGCACATGGACATGTTCCATAAAAGGTTCTGAATGAAACTGAAGTATTCATGATCTTAAGGAAGAAACATTATAGTTTAAACAGTAAAGTTTTCTAAAATATAAAATAAAATAACATGTGCCATTTTAATATATGTCTAATGAGATAATGCTGGCTTTTAAAAGTATTTCCTGCCATCAACTATAGGATGGTTAGGGACTATCCTGATTTTTATTGAGAAATTGTGAATAATGTAGATAAAAAATGTAAATAACAGGTTTCATTGATCAGCATTTAGTGCCAAACCAATGAATAAGATTCTAAGTTAAACTTATTTCATTCCTAATGTCTCAAGTTGCGAGAAAGATGGTGACACAAACATCAAAAAAGAGTTCTCAGCTGAAATATTTTGTTTGTCCTTTATATTCACAAAGACATTTATTAGTAGCTAAAAGAGTAAAATCCAACAATACAAAAAACATCCAAATTACTTGGAATAATAAACTGGCAGACACAGTCCCAGGGCTGAGGAATGTCAGTACACTAAGCTTCTTAGACTAATAGGGGTGGGATTTTCAGGTGGGGTGAACTGGGTACCAACCAGTTGTGTGAACCTGGGTAGGTGACTTCTGTCTGAACTATAGTGCCTTCTCTGTAAGATAAGGGGCCTAGATAACATCACTGAGGGTCTCCAGCTCTCCCATCCTATAGTCCTGGGACTGTTTCATGCTATAGAAAATGATGAGAGAGGTTGAGTGATTGTTACTGGTAAATGACAAATAATAGATCTCCTACTAAATTTTGAAATGAAGTGCAGAAAGGTTCAGTTTACTGCCCCAGGTCAGGCAATGAATAAATGTAGAGCTAAGATTCAATTGCCAATATGTGAACTTCAAATTCAGTTTTATTTTGTATCAATGCTCCCTCCCTTTAGTCACACTATTCATGCAGAGAATGCTGTGAAGTGAAAGGGAAAGGGAATGACAGATTTATTTATCCATTCTAGAAATATTTGCCGGTACCTATTCCAGTCCAGACACTCTGCTAGGTGCCAGGGAAACTAAACGCCACTCAATCCTGCCCTCCCGGACTTCCAGCCCTTACACTTATAGGAGGGATTTAAATGGATGGAATTAACTAGATATAATCAGGGCAGATATTATACTGCCACATAAAGATGCAAGCAAGGAGCTATGGGAGCACACTGAACAATGCATTCTGTTTATGAGAATCAGAGCGAGTCTTGGGTATTTAGTTGGATCTTGATGAACAAGAAGTGTTTCAATAGGTAGAGACAGGGAGGGAAGACATGCCAATATGAAAAGAAAACCATGAGTGACAGCTCAGACGGTGAGAGTTCAAGGCTCACACAGGGAGGCAGTGCTTTTGGCCAGTATTGCAAGACAAAGATGGAGTGGGCACCAGCTTTGTTCAGACAAAGCCAGGCCAGCTCAGAGGCTGTAAAGCAAAACCTCCTCCCTGTGCTTTCATTCTCCGAGCTTTCCCTGAGAGGCTACCATATCCTTCAATAATGGTTCTTAGTGTGTGTCTGCATTAGTAGCATTTGCATCACCTGGCAACTTTGAGGAGTGCAAATTATCAGGCCCTGGTCACAAACCTACCAAATCAAAAACTCTGGGCCTGGGGTGCAGCATTCTGTCCTAACAGTCTAACGGGTGAAAAGATTTCTTCTGGATGCCTACCTTTTACATAAGGCATCAGTTCCAGCCCCAAATTACCTGACTCACCCTCTAAGTCTGTAGGCTAAATGCGTGTGTGTGTGTGTGTGTGTGTGTGTGTGTGTGTGTGTGTGTTCAGTGTCCAAATTTGGGAATGAACTAGGAACATGCTGAGGTACAATCACCACTCTTTAGAACTCTTGTTGATTTGAGTAGATGCTATCTATGGCCCTACTACTTTCCCTGAGATAAACTCTTGTGACACAGGACTTAATGGCAGCCATTCTGTAACCCCATATTTCAAATAGCTCACACATGGGAAATGGAAATCACTCTTTATGGAACACCGGTGTCACATTCACAGGTGATAATGACAGAGGAGAGGGTGGGAAATCTTCAATCTTCTGGTTTAGCTTAGAACTGGTTGCAATACAACTTGATAACTTATCACCAGGTTCTCTGTATGTCATCACCACGATTAAGCAGGATGTGGTGATGGGTAATAGTTGCACTTCTTGTTTTCAAGGCATTTACAGCCTACTTTTTGGAATGCTCAAAAAGCTCCTAGGGCAATGGAAACTAAGGAAAAAATAAACAAACGGGACTACATCAAAATGAAAAGCTTCTGCATAGCAAAACAAACCATCAACAAAACAACAAGAAAGCCCACTGCATGGGAGAACATATTTGCCAATGTTATCTCTGATAAGGGTTTAATCTCCAACATTTACAGGGAACTCATAAAACTTAACAAAAGGACGATAAACAATCCAATCAAAAAATGGGCAACGGACCTAAATAGACACTTTTCGAAAGAGGACATTCAGAAAGCCAAGAGACATATGAAAACATGCTCAAAGTCACTAATCATCCAAGAGATGCAAATCAAAACAACAATGAGGTACCATCTCACACCTGTCAGAATGGCTATCATCAACAAATCAACAAACGACAAGTGCTGGAGAGGATGTGGAGAAAAAGGAACCCTCCTTCACTGCTGGTGGGAATGCAGACTGGTGCAGCCACTGTGGAAAAACAGTATGGAGTTTCCTCAAAAAACTAAAAATGGAACTGCCATTTGACCCAGTGATCCCACTTCTAGGAATATATCCCAAGAAAACAGAAACACCAATCAGAAGAGATACATGCACCTGTATGTTCATAACAGCACAATTTACAATAGCTAAGATTTGGAAACAGCCTAAATGCCCGTCAGCAGAATATTGGAAACTGTTACATCTACACAATGGAATACTATGCTGCTGTAAAAAAGAAGAAATTCTTACCATTTGCAACAGCATGGATGGAACTAGTTAACATTATGCTAAATGAAATAAGCCAGTCAGTGAAATATAAATACCATATGATCTCACTCATTTGTGGAATATAAAGAACATTATAAACTGTTGAACAAAAATAGATAGAGGCAAAGAAGCAAAGAACATGAACAGACTGTCAAACTACAGCAGAAAGGCAGGGGAGAGTTGGGGGGGGTGGGGGTGGTGAGAGATCAACCGAAGGACTTATATGCATGCATATAAGCATAACCAATGGACATAAGAAACTGGGGGGTAGGGAAGGCCGGGGGAATGTCAAGGGGTTGGGGAAGGAGACATTTGTAACACTCTTTGTAATACTTTAAGCAATAAAACAAAACAAAACAAAACAACCAGTGGGGTGAGGGCATGTGCCAGGGAGTGGGGGAGGCCAGGGGGAGGTCAATGGGCGGGGGGGAGAAGACATATGTACTACTATTTGTAATACCTTAAACAATAAAAAATAAAATAAAATAAAATAATAAAATAAAATCAATAAAATTCTCTCACTTTTCCTGGTTCTTACCTTAGGAGTTCCTGCAAAGAATGATTTCCTAGACTTACTGTCTGCCCATCTCATCTGGGCTCAAATACCGCTGTCTTCCCCTCAACTGCATATAATCTCCTCTAAGACAACACAAAGAATTATTTCTCTTTTACAGAGCTCTGTGGCCTTTTGGGGATACAGTACTGATCTGTATTATTAAAAATATTCTCATTAGTTCCTGTATGCCCCATAACAAAACCTTGATGCAAATCACTTCTAATTAAAAAAAGATAATGGATCAAATTTTCATTAAACCAGAGTAAATAAATAAAACCCCTTTCTTTCAATATCTGTTCCTCATTTTGGATTTTTTAATGTGATAACGCCACCCAGACTTTATAAATATTACATGTTGCATAACAAAAATATGAAGTACCTCAGGATTTTGCCATTGTATAAACAGATAAAAGATAATTCTGTTACTTATGAATTTTAGACTTGGAAGTAGGTATGAAAGAACTTAGTACTTTGGGGAAGAGTGAGAGGGCTAGAAGTGAGCTGTAATTTATCTGGTTGTGCTTCCTAAGTCCTCCTTACTAGTATTAATGAGTATTAATGAGTAATACATTGTTGTAATGTCACAAGGAAGGAAGGGATTTTTGAAATAATTGAATGCTAAAAGATAATTTTGGAAAAATAGATTTTATTTGTTGCCTTTTGTTGCCAAGAGTGGCTAAAACCTGATCTGGAACTACATAAAATTAACACAAGAAATACAATAACATTTTAAACCTACATATACTTTTATATATTACTAGAGGCCCAGTGCACAAAACTCATGCATGGAGGGGGTTGGGGTCACTCAGCCCGGCCTGCACCCTCTCCAATCCGGGACCCCTCAGGGGATGTCTGACTGCCAGTTGAGGCTCCATACCTGCTCTCCCCTGCCTGCCTGATTGCCCCTAACCACCTCTGCCTCAGCCCCACTACCATGGCTTTGTCCGGAAGGACATCCAGAAGGACGTCCAGAAGACATCAGTCTATTTGGTCTAATTAGCGTATTACCCTTTTATTAGTATAGACTAGAGTCCCACTGTGCAGATTCATGCACCGATGGGATCCTGCGGCCTGGCCTGTGCCCTCTCGCAATCTGGGACCCCTCGGGGGATGTCAGAGAGCCAGTTTTGGCCTGATCCCCACAGTCCAGGCCAAAGGACCCCACCACACCGGGCCTCTAGTATGCATATAAGATCTTAGATTAATCTCTTCCCGCTCTCTCCCCTTATCCCTCCCCTCTAAGATTTATTAGCCTGTTCCATGTTTTCATGCCTGTGCATTGAGCATCTGCCCCCTGGTGGTCATTGTGAATCATAGCACCAGCCAGTTGGCTGGTCTGCCAGTTGCTTAGGCTTTTATATATATAGATATTTTGATTAAGGTTCACAATAGCTCTGTCCTACTACAGCCTCTTGACACAGGTGGATATTCAATTCATCTATGAGACAGGACAAAACAAATAATAGGAAGGTTAGAGATTATCAGCCCCCTTTTATGGATAAAAACTTAAGCCTGAGAAAAAGTGAAAGAGCCAGGAAATGGTCGATTTGGAGAATAGAGTATTCGTGAATATAGTCCATTCCTTCTCCTACAATGTGACAGACCTGAGTATCATTCCTATTTGTGTGTGTCGAAATGTTCACAGTTTCCATAAGGTGAGAGAAAGAGTGTTCTCACTGTGCTTCCCTGATAAACTCTAGCGGGGCAGAAAACACCTCAGCTCACCAGCCATTTCTGACAAATCAGTGAAAGGAAAAACTAGTCAACTAGATCTTTCACTTTTCAGAGGAATGTTACAGTTTTCTACCTCTTTCCCTGGGACAATGATAAAGAATCCTTCCAATTCTGTACTTAAGGTATCCCAGGTTAGAAACTCAGTACTAACATCATAAAAAATATTTACTATACAGAATATAAAATATTTTATTGAAGTCCTACTTCATGCATTCATGTATACATCATCCATGATATGAATGCCTCTCCAAATTCTCTGTGTGGCAGAGATATCTGCTGCCTGACCAACATCTATTCCCACTTCCTGCTTATTAACACAGTCTCCAGGTCATTGGCAGCAGCGATGTACCCAGCTACATATACCAGCTGTCCCCTTTTAGATAGGTTTTCAAATTTAAACAAAATGATTTTAGGAGGGACATGGGGAAACAATAAAGTATTTCATTAGCAGGCCCTCCTTCTGCCCTTCTCTTTTTCTCCATCTCTCTGCCTGAAACTCAGATGTGATAATTGGAACTACTAGAGATAGACATCTTTTGACCATGAAGTGACCTTAAGGATGGAAGCTAACAAACAGGAATGGCAGAACAGAAGAATAGGGGAAAACTGAGAGACTGATAAAATCATACCACCAACAACCAGCCTTGGACTGCCTACCTCTTGACTGTTAAGGAAAAATTAATTCTATTTAGTTTAAGTCACTATTATTTCTGATCTCTGCTGCTAGTTAACCAATTTAATAAAAAAGAATTCCTCTAAATATGGAGAGAATAAAGAGTCAGAAGCATTGTATGACTGCATTTTATAATTAAAGACCAACCGAGTAATAAATGGGCCATTGTTCCATTCTAACATGGACTAAAAGAAGCAAATAATTTTCCCTAAATCGGCAACAAGAAATGAAACCTCATTAGGAGTCTGAGTCATCCCAGAAGATGATGGTGTTGGAACCCTGAATAATGATGCAATGGAGATGGGGTGGAGGGTAGAGAGGTGAATTAAGGCATGAGAATGTAGAGCAAAAGATGAATGGAGTTAGAGGGAAAGGCAAGCTGCTTGCAACTTAAGAAGCCAGCAAAGACACGAATCCAGAAAAGAAATTCCCTTTTCCAAGTGGTTCTGCAAAACAAAAATATTATTTCCCTCGTAATATCTGGCACAGGACTTAACCGTGGGCACAGGTTCAATAAATGTGTGTTGGTTAATTTATAGCTATCCCAAAAGCCAGTAATTGAAGTTTACCCGGGAAGCCTCTATCTATTTCCAAAATCTGCATGAGACACACTGTTTCAGCCCAATCCTTTCTCACCTTCCTTTAGCTGTCACCAAAGAACACCGAATTGAAAGGGGAAAAGATAGTCATGAGAATTAAAGTACAGCTTAGGAAATGTGATCAATAATGGTGTAATTACAGATCGTGCCACGTGAGGACTGGAAATATCAGGGAGATCACTTTGTAAAAGTATATGATTATCTAACCTGAAACTAATACAAAATAGTATGCAATGTAAACTGAAAGCAAATAATTTTCCCTAAATCGGCAACAAGAAATGAAACCTCATTAGGAGTCTGAGTCATCCCAGAAGATGATGGTGTTGGAACCCTGAATAATGATGCAATGGAGATGGGGTGGAGGGTAGAGAGGTGAATTAAGGCATGAGAATGTAGAGCAAAAGATGAATGGAGTTAGAGGGAAAGGCAAGCTGCTTGCAACTTAAGAGGCCAGCAAAGACACGAATCCAGAAAAGAAATTCCCTTTTCCAAGTGGTTCTGCAAAACAAAAATATTATTTCCCTCGTAATATCTGGCACAGGACTTAACCGTGGGCACAGGTTCAATAAATATGTGTTGCTTAATTTATAGCTATCCCAAAAGCCAGTAATTGAAGTTTACCAGGGAAGCGTCTATCTATTTCCAAAGTCTGCATGAGACACACTGTTTCAGCCTAATCCTTTCTCACCTTCCTTTAGCTGTCACCAAAGAACACTGAATTGAAAGGGGAAAAGATAGTCATGAGGATTAAAGTACAGCTCAGGAAATGTGATCAATAATGGTGTAATTACAGATGGTGCCACGTGAGGACTGGAAATATCAGGGAGATCACTTTGTAAAGTATATGATTATCTAACCTGTAACTAATACAAAATAGTAGGCAATGTAAACTGAAATAGAAAAGAAAAGTTAAAAATTTTAAAAAGAAGAGATACACACAGAAGTAATTGCAAACAGCAGTTATCAAAGCCTTATTGCACAAAAGGGATGCTAGCTGGAAAACACTCAGCACTAACTTGTGACCGCTTTTAAAACTCTACACTTGATAGTGACACTTGTTTCTCTAGCCGTGGTCAGCAAACTGTGGCTTGTGAGCCACATGCGGCTCTTTGGCCCCTTGAGTGTGGCTCTTCCACAAAATACCACGTGCGGGCGCGCGTACAGTGCGATCGAAACTCCGTGGCCCATGCGCAGAAGTTGGTTTTTGGCCTGGGCGAGTCTATTTTGAAGAAGTACTGTTGATATTTGGCTCTGTTGACTAATGAGTTTGCCGACCACTGCTAAGCCTTCCCAACCAAGGTGACTTTTCCCCCACTCTTGAGCCATTTTTGGTTGCTATCAGTGTGGGGGATGGCATATAGTGGGTAGAGGCTGAGGATGCTGTTAACTAACCATACTACAGTGCACAGAACTGCTCTCACCTCAACAAAGAATTATCCCACCCAAAATACAGCGACTTCAAGGTGATGGTGTGATCTCCCCAGTGCTGACTGTCTTCTAGTTCATGTAATATTTATTAGTTCATATTTTGTTCATGGATATTTTCCAGGGTATTTAATAAGAAAACCCCTAAGAATGTAGGATTATAAAAATGTGATATATACTTTTTGGCACTGCTGTATTTCCTTGCTTATAAAAGGCTAGAAATAAATAATAGCCACAGTTATTAAAACACATTTAGCAGGAACAATGCAAGAAACTTTACAAAGAAATCTTCGTGAATCTACAGAACATTCCTGAGGGATAGATGTGATTGTAATCATTTTCCAGAGAGAATTCTAAGACAATGAGAGAGACAATCCCATGTCCAAGGTCATAGAACTTATAAAGAATCCCAACATATACCAACCACAGGAAGCCTCATGTGTAATCATGAAATTGTTGCTATTCTGACTCACTTGTGTTTAGTGAGTCAAGATGGTTTTCCCCCTTTTATGTTCATAAAAACAATTAAATTTCCCACACAGAATGCTTTCTGAAATGCACTATACATTTCTGTTCTTTATTAGGCATACTGCCCATCTTGAACATAATTTAATCTTTTCTTAACATGTCACAAGGGTTATGACAAGTATCCACATTGTCCTGTACTGCAATGTCCTCTGGAGCTAATAACGTGGTCAGGGCTTCCTGTGCCCTCACCAGATGGCCCAATGCTTTTAGTCTCTGCTGGTTTTTATCACTTTTCTTTCTCTGCCTCTTCCAGCAGAGTCTTAACTGGCTTTTTCACTACAACCACTGTCCCTGCCTTCAGAGGCTTCTAGTCTCTTATGGGATGAAAAATATCACCAGGTCTATTAGAACTGTACCTAAAATTAAATCCTAAAAGAATATCCCTCAGTGGGGGAATGGAAACTGAGAACACGTCAAATTCAAGGTCTCTCTTTAGCTCTTCCAAATTCATTGTGGCTTTATTTCCTGCCTTGCAGCTAGGTGCCAGCCAGCTGAGTTTGTTCGATCTATGAGCATCAGACTCATGAGATGTTACAATAATGGACATTTTATTCATCATAACTTAGAAAATCCTACACGTGACTGTATTTTAATAGAATGTTGTGCTATGCTTCCCCCACACTAAGTATGTCTACTAACAGTTAAACCCAAATTTATCAATAGAAACACATGTCCTATATCAATAGAAACACATGTCCAAACAATGCCTTTAGTTTTTCAATTAGAAAAAGGATTAAAATACTAATAAAATCCCCAAAACTAATAATTGTGGCAAAATATGAATTTTCAAAGGCTGTATTACTCGGGGGCAGACTATGTTTCTCCAATGAGGCCCACAGACCATTTGGGATTGTTTTCACTCCATCATTGCTCCTTTGGAGAATGGAATGGACCCTCGTCAGCACTTGGCAACTGCAAAACGGTGCACTGGCACAGATGCCATGAGGTTTAACTGGGACAACTACAATCAGACACATCAGTGACTCTGGAAATTGAAAAAAAAAAAAGACAAAACTGCTAAGTAATCTATCAGTCAGTTGTTTTAAAAATATCACATTTCACATTTTAAAAGATTTTCTGTATCATTTTATGTCAACAAAATATGTCCACACTTTGGTTGAAAGCTGGTATTGAAATAGCCGGTTGTCAGGTCCCCAGGACTTGGCATTTCAGAACACTGCATTGCTGCTGTGGCTCACCATTTGCCTCTTTCAACTCAGCTGCTGGTTTGCCAGAAAGTCCCCTTGGGTCCCGACTGCTGCTAGCAGCACTTTTATTGCCTTCTGCCATGACTCTGAAGCTGAGCAAGCCTCAGCCTCTGCAAGAAGATGGGCATGGAGAGCAGAGCAATGCAGAGTGTGGAGCACGCCAACCAGCAGGGGAAATTTTAGAGTGTGGTAGCTTTACCGTAGAAAGCAGGGTGTTTGGTTTATTTGGAAAATAAAGGGTGGGCTTAAGAGAGGAAAATTCTGTCTTTCTCTTAAATTGTGGGTTTATGGAACTTAGATTGTCAATGAAAATAATTTCTTTCTCCAAGGGAAGATTTAGTATGACATGACCACTACAGTAAAGAAGATCAAAAAACTCATTGGTTACATATCAAAATAGTTATCCAATTAGGGGCTGAAGATAATAATGACTGAAAAGGTAGCTGTGTTTTCCCTTGAAATATTTACAGGTTCTGCACTTGCTCTAGAGCAGTGGTTCTCAACCTTCTGGCCCTTTAAGTACAGTTCCTCATGTTGTGACCCAACCATAAAATTATTATCGTTGCTACTTCATAACTGTAATATTGCTACTGTTATGACTCGTAATGTAAATATCTGATATGCAGGATGGTCTTAGGCGACCCCTGTGAAAGGGTCGTTCGACTGCCAAAGGGGTCGTGACCCACAGGTTGAGAACCGCTGCTCTAGAGTAACGGTCATTTGTACATCCCAGAAACCCACATGCTAGACCCTTTGCAAAGTACTGCCAAAAAAAAGTATACTTGACCCCTGTCTTCCAGGGATTCACCAGGCTAGCCAGGACACTGAGCTGCTTTCCCAAGTGCTTGGAGTGGACCAACCACAACCACAGGACAGAACAAATCAGGTTTAAAAATCACCATAAGACTGTTAAATTCAGCTGCTGATGCTAGGTTTTCACTGATAGAAAAACATGAGCTAAAGAGTAACTTCTCTTCTGAAAAGACTCCAGGAAATTATAGCCACTGATGGTAAGTCTATGGCAGTGTGGAAGGACTTTGTAAATTCATAGTTACTAATACAGTTATATGTGGTGGGGACTGGGTGAGTCTATAAAATGAAAGAGTATGGGATTTATTTTTTGATATTTTTTATTGATTTCAGAGATGAAGAGATTGAGAGAGAGAGAGAGAAATAGAAAGAGAGAGATCAATGATGAGGGAGAATCATTGATCGGCTGCCTCCTGCTCAACCACACTGGCCCCACACTGGGGATCAAGCCCACAACCCTGGCATGTGCCCTGACCAGGAATCGAACCAAGACCTCCTGGTTCATAGGTTGAAGCTCAACCACTGAGGCATGCTGGCTGGGAGAGTATGGGATTTAGAACTAGAAGACCTGAGCATAACTCTAGTGTAGAGAATGTCACATCACCACTTTGCACATAAGTACTCCGAATTGCATTTAATAGTACTCTTCTAAAGGAGTTGTTCTGAAGGTGAAATCTAATATTTTGGTCAAAGAGCCTACCACAGAGTTTAGCACATAGTAGGGTCTCAATAAATGAAGTTCAAAACTGGTAGGTGGCTAACTCTTTTGGTCTTTCACTTGCCACATAACTGGCCTCTTAGAAGTCTATAGAACCTTAGAAAGCTGAATATCCTCAGGCAAACACACTGTCCAATCCCACTGGCTCCTTCCTGGTCATCTCCCTGAGGGGAAACTTTCAGCATTTTATAGCTCTCCCTATTTAATGGGCTCTCACATCAGAGAAGTCACTTAGAAGCTGAATTATTATTATGAAACATAAAGAGGCATGCTCAAACTTTAGAATGTTAAGCAGGCTCTGACTCCTATTTAGCATCATTTTCCCTTTCTGAAAGGTTTCCTTCCAGCTGCAATCAATATACATTTTTGGCAGAAGGAAAGCTAAAGAAAAAATCTTCCAGCTTGTTTCCAAGGATTTCACTTTCGCCCATAGATATAGATCCTACAATAATGCTAACAACATCCATTTGTTCTGTGCTTTGCTATTGCCTTGGCATTTTCCCTTGCATCACGTAATGCTATTAGATAGACTAGCAGGTAGTAATACCCCTACATTAGATACAAAGCTGCTCAGATTCCTACCACTGAGGGAAAGAGCAGATCCTGGATCTATAAACAAGGACAGCAACATGCTTTCCAACACACTATCTGCCCCCACTTTTCTCAAGATATGTGGGACAGGAAGTGGCTGGAATTTTGAAGTTAACCCAATGTCTCTTCCTCATTTCATTTTGTGCCAACCAAATAAATTCATCGTGAGATAAGAAAGACATCTTATAATAAGACAAAGATCTCTTGCAAGC
>NW_005365371.1:7586480-7589199 GCF_000412655.1 Myotis brandtii | reverse complement strand
TGATATAGTTCTCACCCACAACAAGTTTACTATGTTTTTTTTAACTAAGGAAGCAAAATAAAAGTAATTCAACATGATATTACTCATAGTTATACAGTATCACTCATTACTCAATTATACATTGATCAAGTACCTTCTATATATCATATACTGTGCTAAGTGCTGGGGTCCAAACAACAATTTTTGAGAATTTCCACCTAGTGGTGGAGACAAGCATGCAAACACCAGGAGTGAATGCTATAATAGAGGGAAGATAATAGTATACAAGAAGAAAACACGTTATGGAAAGGTCACAGAAGACTTCACAGCAGAGGGCCCACCTGAGCAGTGTTTAAAATAGGAGATCACTGTGCAAAGAGATGAAGAGAAAGCATCTCTGATAGAAGGAACAACACAGTTAAAGACACAGGGGAATGAGAAAGCATAGGATATTGAAAATTGCAAGTGTGGTGAATGGAAGATAGTGGGAAAATATAAGGTTGAAAAAGTCAGTAGGAGTTAGATATTGATGCACTTTTACACCTCATCATGCTGTTAGGGCTTTAATCCTGAAGGCAATGAAAAGCCAGTAAAAATCTGGAAGAAGGACATGGTAAGACATGTATGGTAAAAATCGCCAATAATTTTATTTCTGAAAACATAATCTAAGAATATCATAATAGATACATGCAAATATTTAGCTATAAAGATGTTTATCATTGTGATGTCTGTAATAACAAGAACTAGAAACAACCTAAATATCCAAGAATGGGGACTTGGTTTAATAAAGGTTGGTAGATTTTTATAGTGAATGAATGGACAAGATGGCAGCTTAAACACATACCAAAATTGCCCTCTTCCACTTTGAATTCATAAGTCACTGATAAAATAAATAAAAAGAAATAACAACATAAATTATGTATAATTGAAAATGTGACATGCTCAGCAAAGATGAATAGATTCAAATGGCAAGAACTATAGAGACAACACATAGTAATAAATGGGGAAGAAGCTACTAGTCCATAGGGTATTGAGAACAAATATAGGTATTGGGTCAGGATGCTAAATGGGAACATGAAATGGAGAACAAATGTGATTAGTACATGGCAGGAGGGACAAAGATGGGTTCATCAAATGAATCCAGAGCTGGGATTATACTGCCCACCTGAAAAACTGTGATGGAAAAGGTCTTCCCACTCTCCTCGGGCCATTCTGAGGGCAGAGGCAGAAGTCCCCATGTGAAAATGGGATTTGGGTCTGCATGGCACATTGTTCTCCTCCCAAAGGGAAAACTCAAACTGAGCTGCTATCATAAGGCCCAATTTAGAGCTATGCATTCTGTAGAACCTAGATCCAAGAATTTGAAAACTCCCCTATAGAACTGAAGAAAAATCCCCAGAAAGAAGAAATCATCTTCTTAAAGCACATAAAAATCTCAAAAATGTTATATTAAAAAATCAGGAAATAGAAAAAATAGATAAATTTGAATAAGAATTTTAAACAGTAAAAATTAAACCCTCAGAGATTAAAAATGATTAGTAATCATGATATAAGAACTGAAGTTCATGAAATAATAACAGGCAGTTCAGAAACAAGAATGGGCAAATAAGAAAAAAGATAAATCTTAAAAATGAAATAAAGTTAGAATAAAAATCTCAGCAGATGAGTTTAACTTGTATACTAAGTAATCGTGGCAGCTAGCATTGGTGAAGTGGAAGCTCAAATTAGTATGCTAGAAAATGCAAAACAGATAAATACACTCTAGTATGTCTAATAGGTATTCCCAAAATTGATAGAAGGGAAGCAATGTTATAATAGCTGAGAATTTTCCAGAATTGAATATTGACATGAGCCTGATGGACAGATTGCACCAACAATTAAAATGTGTTTCACAGGATCCTAAAAGTTCCTGAAATCTTTCCATGGGGTCCACAAGGTCACAACTATCTCTGCAATGATATAAAGGCTTTATATGCCTTTCTCATTATCAATCCCTAATGATAATGTGTTTTCTAGAGGCTCCATGGCATGTGATAACATTGTATAATGAACTATGTCAGCATTTACAAGACCTGCACAACTCAGTGAACCAACATTTTCTAATTGATCAGTGTATGATGTTAAAACATAACATATGGATAAATGATCCATTCAATGTAAAAGGCAAAAGGTGTTTAAAAAGTTTATTGGTATGACTTCAAATTCCCTATTGCAACTAAGTTTTAAGAAACCATCACTTTTTAAAAATATATATATTTTACTGATTTTTCACAGAGAGGAAGGGAGAGGGATAGAGAGCCAGAAACATCGATGAGAGAGAAACATCGATCAGCTGCCTCCTGCACACTCCCCACTGGGGATGTGCCTGCAACCAAGGTACATGCCCTTGCCCGGAATCGAACCTGGGACCCTTGAGTCCGTAGGCCGATGCTCTATCCACTGAGCCAAACCGGTTAGGGCAAAACCATCACATTTTTGTGTTCTGATATGGTGTTAAAGAATAAATCCACTGTTATTTGAAAGAACTATGGAAATATTCCTCCATTTTCCAACTATATACCTGTGTGAGGCTGAATTTTTTAAATATACTTTAATGAAAACAGCATTTGCCTCAGACTGAATGCAGAAGCAGATGAGAACCCAGCTGTCATCTATTAAGCCAGACATGAAAAGAGATTTGCAAAAATGTAAAATAATGCTATTCTTCATAATAATATTTTTGAAAGATCTAGTTATTTTT
>NW_005365371.1:7582543-7582945 GCF_000412655.1 Myotis brandtii | reverse complement strand
GGGAAAAAGCCAAAATGCAGAGACAAAGAAACAAGTCACAAAAGAAAGAAATGGATGAAAGCAAGATACTGGATATAGAGTTCAAAACCATG
Source organism: Myotis brandtii (assembly GCF_000412655.1). NCBI lineage: Eukaryota > Metazoa > Chordata > Mammalia > Chiroptera > Vespertilionidae > Myotis > Myotis brandtii. Next base: position 7,582,853 of record NW_005365371.1, on the reverse strand, counting down.
GTTATAAGGTTACTCAAGAATCTTCTAGAAACCTTCAAGAAATTTAGTAAGACCCTCAAGGAAATGGAAAAGGACTAGTCAGAAATTAAGCATACACTTACTGAATAAAGAATAATATACAGAGATTCAACAGTGAACTAGAGGATCCCAAGAATCAAGTCAAAGCTTTGAAATATGAGGAAGCAAAAAACCCCTAACTGGAAGAGCAAAAAGAAAAAAGAATCCAAAAATATGAAGATAGTGCAAGGAGCCTCTGGGACAACTTCAAGCATACCAACATCCAAATTATGGGGGTGCTATAAGAAGAGAG
>NW_005365371.1:7567307-7582018 GCF_000412655.1 Myotis brandtii | reverse complement strand
GTTCATCACCACCAAACCAGTATTATATGAAATGCTGAAGGGTATTCTTTAAGAAGAGAAAGAAGAAGAAAAAAGTAAAAATAAAAATTATGAACAACAAAGTGACAACAAATACATATCTATCAACAAGTGAATCTAAAAATCAAATGAATAAAAAAATCTTATTAACAGAATGAACTGGTGAATGTAATACAATTAAGGGCATGGAAAGGGAGTGGACTGACAATTCTCGGGGGGGAATGGGGTGTGGGAAGTATGGGAAGAGACTGGACAAAAATCTTACACCTATGGACAAGGACAGTGGGGGGGCGAGGGCATGGGGTGAGGTGGGAACTGGGTGGAGGGTAGCTATGGGGGGGAAAGAGGAACATCTGTAATAATCTGAACAATAAAGATTAAAAAAATTAAAAAAAACATAATTAGCTGGGATGGGGCGGGGATGGGCTACAAGAAGTCAATGGGGAAAAGGGGGACATATATAAGACTTTCAACAATAAAGATGAAAAAAACATAAATAAAAAAAGAAAGGCAAACCCTCCAATATACATCTCCCAGCCGAATTGCTTTAAGGATATCTATGAATTTTCTTTATAATAGTGTTGAAAAATAAGGTTCTCCTACTGCCAAAAATTAAGTAAAATATAATCACTATAGTGGTTCTCTTTTCTTTCTAAGTTTGGTATGAATACACCTAAAAGTTCCAAGTTGATGAACACATTAATATTGTCACTCTAAGCTGCTACCCATGTACTCATCTCTGTTTACCTCCAATTCCTGCATACATATTGTCAAGCAGCTTGAAGAGATGCATACAGCTTTCACCCATGACTAATCAACCACCAGAAGACAGATCACCAAGAAGGCACAGCTATTTACCAAACTGTTGAAGTGATAACACAAACAGACTTCTTTAAAAGTAATAGAGCAAAGGAGGTGAAGATTGTGTGGGCTTCTTTTTTTTCTCCTTTGTTAACAAGTTTGTTCATGTTTCTGAGCATCTTTGCTGCCAAGAAAGGTGTCAAAGCCATAGAAACATGCAGTCCAGGTACCAGATGAAGTTCTGCACTAATAAGAGTTGAAAGTGTTCCATAAGAAGTAAGGGGCTGGCCCTGATCCCTTGAGTCCCCCTCACCTTATCTTCCCTGCTCAACACAATTTCAGTGCACATTTCATGTGTTAGATTCTGTGCCAGACATGCTGGGAGATACAGAAAGATATAAGGCATATATATACTAGAGAGCAGGATAAAAGGCAATAAAAAAGTATGCATACATAAGAGAAATACAGCTGCCATGGTTTAGAGAAATGAGTGATCACTTCAGGTTGAAGGTTCAGGCTAGATTAGAAGGTGGTGTTTGAACCAGATCTTGGTAGGAAATTAAGGATTAGAAGGGTAGTTTTGTCAATGAAATAAGTGAATCCAGGTGATTCACCTCGCTGGGCTTCCGGATCATAAGAATGTGCTCTCATCCCTGATTCACTCTCTGCAGCTAACATGTTCATGCCAGCAGGTTGCCTCCAGGAGCCCCAGAAAAGGGGCAACCACAGAGGCCAACCAGAAAGAGGCCATGGTATTAGCAAGAAAAATGTGTGTGTGGAGGGGGGGACTGGGGTGGGGGGGAAGGTGTTATATAAATTAGAATAGACCTCCTACATTCATGAGGATTACATCCAAAAACCTTTCCAAATCACCAAATTCTTGAACCCAATTCAAATGTAAATGTGGGTGCTTGATGACAAGGCTCTCTCACTAAGTAATCACTCCCACATCCAGCTTTTTAGCCCAAGGAATTCACATTCATGCTCAGGATTTTTTGTGTCCCATCTCATTTAATCCCTAGAACAACCCAAGTGGTAGTTATTGTCCTTGTGACAAATTATCACATGCCATAATTATTACATGAGAATTATATAATAATTACATGGCAAATTATCACATGCCATAAACTGTGGTCAATTACTTTGTAAATAATCAAAACACCATGAATGTTAAAAGTACTGATTGCCAAATCTGCCCACTGTAATCCACAGAAGGAAGAGGCTGAGCATTTCGAAATGATACAATCCATCTAGAATTTCATTATTCATTGTACAATATTTATTATATTCAATACATCATGTAAAGGCCAAAATGATTGATAAATGACTGTGAATAGTATGTTGGGAAGAGATCTATTGCCTGCACACCTAGCATGAAGCCTACTCTGTGATTAAAAGACAGTTGCTAATCTCTGAGTATCCATTTCCTTCAACTGTACAAAGGAGGAGTGCGGCCCAGGAAATTTTGTGATTCTTACGTCGTATTCCACTGTTAAACATTTGAATAATAGTAATAAAAATATGCAATTACATGAATAAAAGTCCCTGTTAAATAAGTCTTCTTTAAATCCTCTGTAAATCCTCAGAGATGCAAATGCTCATTCCGGGAAAGGCTTTAACCTACTACCCAGCATTGGTGGAGACATGAGACTTTGAAGAAGTTGTGCTATTTCCCAAAGGAAAAAATGGAGTCTAAGGAAAGGGAACACCATGGTGTATTCCAGCCTTAGGCATAAACGCAGAGGAGAGAAACCCATTGAGCTTTGCAGTTACTATCATCAACAAGAGAGTAGAAAAATATAGACCAAGGACTTTATAAGAACATCATTTCCTTTCTTAAGCTTTGCAGCCTTCCCATGGTTTTATTCTGTTTATCATCAACTGTTTACCAGTGTAAACAGATCAATAGTTTTATCCTCAAAATGGACAGAGCCTGAGTACTTGTCTTTAGACAGACAAAGGTGAATTACCAGTATTATCCTGTAGCCAGTGCTAGGACCTGAGTAAGTGGTAGGGGGAAATCAATTGAGGGACTGAAGCCTGTGAACAGTTTGAGCACTAGCAGGACCTGGGACAGTCCTGGGGCAAAACAGCAAATAGCAGCAGGGTCCACCGAAGATCCACCATGGCCCATGACAACAATTACATGAATGGGTATGAGTGTATAGAGTTCATATTCAGTTGGTTATTCTGTCCTTCAAGGTCAGCAAAAAGAAAGGCTCTAAATTTTTAAGAACAGTTTAAGAACCCAGGATTTAAGATCATCTATACAGTGACATGAATGATAAAACCACGAATCCTTATATTTGTTATTTTATAAGGAACGATATAATTTATTATGTAAACTCAGAAACTGTCCAGTATAAGGAGATGTTATTAATTATCACCCCCAAGATAATATGTAGAAACAGAAACATATGGTCTCTCTATTCATAAAGTCCTTTGATCACTACCCACATTTTCATCTGATCCATTTTCACAATCCTAATATAAAGAAAAAATGGAAGTTTTTATGCCTGTTTTATAGAGGAGGAACTTGATGCACAGAGAACAAAGCACCTTGCCTCAGACACACAGATAGTAAGCTTACAATAATTTATAATTAATGCTCTGGTAAAATAAATATACACATACAAAACATTAAAAACAAATGAAGAATCAAAAGGTCATATGTGCATATAAAAATATGTTACTGACATTTTTAAAATTTAATATTCCTCAGGTGTGCTTCAGAAGCTACTCAAGAATGGCTAAGCAAAACAATGAAAACAACTAAGATTTGTGCGGTGTGGCTCATCATTTGCATTGGTTGTGAAGACATGGTGAGATCCAGCAGTGTTCATACTTCAGTAGAGTCCAAAACCCAAGACACCACCTCAGGTCAGGCTCGTTCAGGTTTACATATCCTAGATATGTCAGACTGGAAAGGTTACACTTTTGACAAGGCTTGTTCATATGGAGAATGTAGAAGACCATGAAGGCATTGCTGGGAACCCATCAAACATCCACAAAACCAGAAGGTGGCACAAGTATTCCTGACAGTTCAAGGAAAGGCATAAATCAGTTTTCCCTTCCCCATTGTGATAAATGCTTAGAATTCTCTGTTGGGGCAGTCCCTGGCCCAGCTCACATCAGTGCAAGCCAAAAGGGTAAGTACAATGCTATTAACCAATATAAGACTCCCTAGAGAGGAAAGGAGAACTTCAGAGAAAGAACTGTAGGGTTGAAAGAAATTGAAGAGAATGACACCAAGCTCTTTACAGAATGGGGCAAGGCCTCAGACTCTATGTGTCCGCATCACATTGCCAATTGGCCCAGCTCACATCAGTGCAAGCCAAAGGGTAAGTACAATGCTATTAACCAATATAAGACTCCCTAGAGAGGAAAGGAGAACTTCAGAGAAAGAACTGTAGGGTTGAAAGAAATTGAAGAGAATGACACCAAGCTCTCTTTACAGAATGGGGCAAGGCCTCAGACTCTATGTGTCCACGTCACATTGCCAATTAGAAATAGAGTTGGCATCACCTCTCAGACTTCCTGTTTCATGGACCACAGTTCTCTCAATGTAGTACTGTGTGATTAGAGTAGATGCAGTCTGAGTATGTGGGTTGCACTGTTTCCCGCAAATTCATATGTTGAAGTCCTAACCTCTAGTACCTTACAGTGTAATCATACTTGGAGCTAGGATCTTTACAAGGGTAGTCATGAGGTCATGAGGATGGGCCCTAATCCAATAGGATTGGTGTCCATATAAAAGGGGGAAATTTGGAGACAGACATGCATGCATGGAGAACATCATGTAAAGATGGAGGCAGAGACAGAGTGAGGGTTCTACCTGCCAAGGAACAGCAAAGATTGCCAGGAAGCCACCAGAAGCTAGGGGAGAGGCATGCGATAGATTTTCCCTTATTGCCCTCAGAAGGAAACAACCTGCCGACACCTTCATCTTGGACTTCTAGCCTACAACACTGCCAGATAGTAAATTTCTGTTAAGCCATTAGGTTTGCTGTATTTTGTTAAAGCAGCCCAGGCAAACTAACACAAGGAGTTTGGAATAGACACACAGTACTTCTGAATTTGCTCATCCCATAGTAACAGGCTGTTTTCCTGCTCCCAGACCAAACACATGCCAAAGAGATTGCTTGACTTAGTATGGACTGTAGTATGAACAGTCCATTACCTCAACACACACACTACAGATGACATTCCAAATAATGACCTCACTGCTTCCTCACCTTTCAAACTATAAACCTCCAAACAGCACAAAACTCCCTCAGTTCCCATACTGAGAGTTGACTGAGCCTAGTTCTATAAATAAACCTGAGCCTAGTGTTTATAATAATGTGTGAACTTCAGGTTTGAGATCACTTCACCCTACCTCTCCATTCCTTATCTCATCCCTACAGAAGACTAGGCCAGAAAGAAACTGGAGTTGTGTCAGGCAAACTCTAGCCTATGCAATGAAGCTCTCAGACCGCTGGCCTAGGGCATCCGACACACAGAAAGAATTTTCTCTTTGAATTCTACTTTCAATTGCTTCACTATGAATAATAGTTTCCCATCATTTTACTAGCTAGCTCAATATATTGTCTTTTATCCCCCTTCTAACAGGAAGATGCAAATCACTCCAAAGAGTAGGAAACTCTAAATTTGGGAATTAAAAAATAAAGCCACTTGATCCACAGAAGAAAACGCAATGTGACCTCACTCTCTTTTTTATTCTTTTCAATGCAAGCTGTCCCAACCAGAGGCTTGCGGATGATGCAAAAGAGCTTCTGGCATGTTTTTCATCTTACACAGAGGTTGTACCCTAAGTGGACTGCCTGGCATCAGAAGTTCTGAATTGTGCAATACATACTATTATAAGTTTGGAACAGACTGATTGAGAATCCCATCTACTGAGCCCTTACTATGTGCCAAGCTAAATGTCCCAAAGGCCTTTTATTTATTATTTCGTGCTAACCCTCACAACAACCTTGTAAAGTACTTTTATTATTCCCCTTCACAGAGGAGGGAAGCAAAGCAGAGACAGAATGGTTCAGCAAATTGCTCAAATTCACTAACTGGTAAATGGCAGGTGCAGAATGAGAAGCCAAGCTGTAGGCAGAGCTCTCACATTTAACCACCACCCTAGACTGCTTCTCACACTAGTAGCCATGGTTTTGTTTTATCTTCCTTTCTCCATTGTGAGCTTTTTGAGGTTGGGGACTACTCCTCTCTCAGCCTTATCCTCATCACCTGCATATTTCATGATTGTTGTTGAATGACTCAAACTCATCAGTGTCCCTATGCCCTAACAAGAAACATTCTCTCCCTCCACTCAACTCTTTCAGTTCCTCTTAGATCATTTGACAATTGCTGCCTTGTAGATTTTTGCAAATCTTAAATCTCCCTCCTTTCCTCACTGTTTACAGATGGGCAAAATTCATGATTGAGTCATGTGGGAAATTTCCCCAAATCCCACCATAATCCTGCTCTTTCTAAGGTTTTTTTCCATAAAAATATATGAAATAAATGAAAATCGGGTCTGTTCCATGGCATGATGCGGAAAACCATCCTAGACCCACCTTCAAGCATCCACTATAATGGGACCTGTGACAGTGCTCAGTAGGGAATGGGGAGAATTTGGAACTCACTCTAGAGCAGAGGTTGTCAAAGGTGAGTGTGATTCCGAATTCCCAGGGAGGCTTACTAAAACACAGAGTGCTGAGCCCCACTCCAGGTTACTGATTCATGGGGTCTGGGGTGAGGTATGAGATCTGTACTCTTAACAAGTTCTCCCATGAAGCAAATGCTGCAGAATTGGGAACCACACTTTAAGAAGTACTATTCTAGTTCCAAGCTTTAGAGAACAGTATGTACTTCAAGCAAAACAGAAATAGGTAGATAAGTCAACAGCTCCCTGGTGGAGTAAGTCTATGGAAGAACTAAAGGAGGCATGGGAGGCCAGATTTGTAATATGAGCAACTGGATAAGCCTGGAGCATGAAATGTACAAAGTGGGGCATGAGAAGATAAGCAGAAAATTTGGACTTAACCCAAAAGATAAGCAGTTCTTCTCCATCTTCAGATCATAACAAAATTTGGATTCACTTCCTCATATAGAGAGGCTCCAACTCCCTGCCTCTTCTCCCTCACCACACCCAGGGATCAGAACCAAGGACCAAACATCTTGTTGTCCTAAAGCTTCTAAGTCATTATGGCTGCTTTGTGTGGCTCCTCTGCATAGTTGTACAATGTTGTGGGGCCCAGCTGAACAGGCAGGGGGGCTTTGGACTTGCAGTTACATTTTAGCATGGTGGGCAGGAGAAAGTAATTCTGAGCCGGCGGTGAGGGGGGATTGGCATCACATTCTCTCTCCCATTCCCTTTGCCACCAGGTCATGTGTGCTTACAAAACAGCATGGTTTAAAAAAATGGAAGTAATAAAAACAAACCTTTTATTTGGCTTCTGTGTTGGCAAAGGGTTTCTATACTGTGGGCTTCTTCTGCCAATGGAAAAAAAATGGCTTACCCCATGCGTCCTATTCCCTCAATGCTAAGAAAGCAGTTTTTAAAAGGCAGAAGCAGAGATGTAGCAGGGCAAGGATGGCATTGGTCTCTCAGCAAAATCGAGAAGTATCATTGCTGCAAATCTTCTTTTGATCAAAGAATTAGAGGGAGTGAGGAGTCATTAGAAGAATCAAGGAGCAAAACAAGACTGAAAGGGTGGTGAGTATTACAGAAGGAGATGGTGCAAAAGGGATAAGAGACTCTGCCCAGGGCCCAGGTTGACAACATAAAAGGAGCTGAAGGAGCTGTACACCCAGGTGGACTCAGCTGGGGAAGCAGGAGGTGGTGGTAGGAAAATGAAGAAAAGCCTTATTGCATGGATTATTCAAGTCAATACCTGGTGAAAGCCAAAGAGGTTAGCCTGTGAGGAAAGGTCTGACACAGACAGAAGAAAACGCAACAACAGAAAAGACCAGTGATTGCACAGCAGGAAACCCAACAGGGATGTGAGGGCATCAGAGTAGTCTAGCCAGACAAGTTCATATTTACAGTGTGACTTGCTTCCTCTTCTTTAACCATAGCTTCTACATTTATAAATAAATGAAGCCTTTGAATTTTTCTGTGAGGGTCTCCTAGCTCTCAAGTACATGAAGAAGTATAGTCTTGCATTTATTCATTCCACAAAAATATAAGCATCTATTATTTGGCGGTAGTTTGATGCTAAACCCATAAAAACACACAAAAGTGATCATACCTTTAAGGACCAAGCTCATGAGCTGTCAGGATCACAAAATGGGAAGACTGGGATCCTGCCCTAAACTAGGCTAAATAATGTGGTCTTTACACAAAGGCATTTAGTAAGGGTCTGAAGCTGGATACTAGGTCCTCAAGTTCTGTTGTTCAATAATATAGTCAGCTCAGAAATGCACTTGTAAATATTTCATTCATTCCATACTGTTCCTGAATGGTAGAAGGGAGAAGGCCCACTGTCCAAAGAAGGAAGGCCAATGAGGTGTCCATCACAAGAGATAAAGAAACAGATGATGAGTGTCTGACCTGGAGATAACAAAGGGTACATGAAGTCAGAATGTGTGAGGAAAGGGGGTGAGGGCACTAAAGATGACTCAACGTTTCTGTTTTGAGTGCCTGGATAGATTGTGGTGCCATTTGGCAAGTTGAGAAAACAGAGAGAGAAAAAAATATTTGGGGAGGAAATAAAGAGCTCAGTTGAGCCAGTAGAGTTTGAGGTGCTTTGGTTCTGATTTTCAGGAGAAAGTTCTGGGCTGGAGATGTATAAGTCATAGGAATATAGAAGACAGTTGAAAGGATATATCATGTACAAGGAGTACATGTTATCTTTAAGAGAGAGGAGCTAAGCTGAGGCCTCTATCTTTTCTTGTTACTTCTCTAAAAAAGACAAGGCTTAGCAGAGGGCAAGCACTTTTAAACGTTGCCCCTTGACCAGAGAGATTTCAAAAGGAAGAAAAAGAAATTCATAAAGAAGAAAAAAATGGCCTTGGCCAGTGTGGTTCAATTGGTTGGGTGTCATCCCATGCACCCAAAGTTTGCTGGTTTGATTCCAGGTCAGGGCACATGCCCAGGTTGTAGGCTCAATCCCCAGTAGGGGGCATACAGGAGACAGCTGATCAATGTTCTGCTCTCACATGGATGTTTCTCTTTCTCTCACCCTCTCCCTTTATCTCTAACAATCAATAAAAAAAAATCGTTAAAAGAAAGAAAAAATGTGAACTAGCTGGAACACATTTCTTTAGTTTAGTTTTTTTCCCCCCCAAGTATTAGATAAATCCTCCTTTTATTTTAAGAAAGTATCTATATAGGGATGTTGGGAGCAAAGACAATTAGCCACACACTCAATATACAAGCTGATTGGGTTGTAAATATTGTCTAGTCAGCTCAATGGCTAAATCTGAAAGAGGTGGAAAAGGGACATGCCCAGGATCACAATATAATGATCAGGTTGGTTATCTTTACAATTTATTTTTATTTGTCTACCAAAACAAAAAATTTCAGAATGTTTTGTATACATTCTATAGTGTCAGAGTAATATACTATTCTTCTCTCTCCTCTTTTGTTTTATAAAAGTGAAGTTAAGACTACAATGGGAGGTAGAATTGTTTCCTGATCATTTTCTCCTGAGTTGACTCAGATTCAGAACAGAGCCAGACCCTAACCCCTGATTTATCTTTTATAACAAGGTTTCCCTAGGCCATGAGAAATGGTGACAGACACCTCAAGTTTTTTGTTTCAGCGGTAGTCTAAGGAGTTGTTATTAGCCTGTGGCAACTCTCGTACAAGCAAAGTAAACAGCAGATGCCCAATATTTTTATTGCAAGGCCCTCAACATATACATGCTAGTACATACAAACATGCATGTTTTCTCTCCCCCACCTGCTTCCAATCCCCAACATTTCCCACATGAATATATAGATCTCCTAAAACACTGTCCATTCTGGTCTCAAATCTCTGGCCCTGGGATAAGAAAACCTGATCCTGTTCTGATTCCAATTCTACCTCTACTGCTTGCTAGTTATGAATTTGAGGAATGCCCTTCACCTCTGGGCCTCAGTTTCCTCATCTGTCAAGGGAGAGGTTTGGACTAAATCATCTCAGAGATTCATTCCTCCTCTAACTACGTATGAGGTTCCAATGACTAAGATTATTTTATCTGAAATATAATTTTCTTTGAGTTAAAATGGTATGTACTAAAGAATGTGTCTGGTCTTTGTCCTGGGTGCCTGGGATGGAGGTTCTAAACCCTTTGAATTTCCCAAATGATAGGTATGTCTTTGTTATTCATTGTGGGTCCTTGGACCACAACTGAGTTTAAGCTAAGGAATAACTCATGATGGGGGCTGGCTGTGCTAGAAAGACCAACTATGTGATTAGAGGGTTGGGGCTCAACAGTGGAGGAAAGCTGGAGAATGAGTTCATTCACTTGACCGATGATTCAATAAATTATGCCTATGTAATGAAATCCTAAAACCTCTGGACACTGAGACTCCGGTGAGCTCCTTTATTGGGGAATTCATCCACGTGCCAAGAGGGTGACCTGTCCTGATTCCACAGAAAGAGGGAAAGAAAGCAGGCCCTCCCAGATCTTGCTGTTTGTGTCTCTTCATTTGACTGGACCTGATTTATATCCTTTATATTAAAACAACAATTCTAAGTACAATGCTTTCTTGAGTTCGGTGGGTTGTTCTAGCAAATTATCTAATCTGGGGGGTTCATGAAAAACCCTCCTCCAAATTTGTGGCTGGCATCAGAAGTGGGGGCCGTGTTATTGGAGCTTGTGTCCTTAACCTGTAGAGTTAGTTGGAGCTTACTCTAGGTTATTTCAGGTTAACCTCAGAATTGAACTGCAATGTTGCATATGATATACCTATTGGACAATAACTAAATTTTCATATATCCTTAGACAAATACTGCAGATGCTCTTTGGCTTGCTCTGGTGGTGTGCTCTGGCAGCAGCACGGTCATTATGTGATTACAAGCGATCAGTGGCTGCCATCGTTTTGAAATCAGGTTATGCTGGGGTGATGAATGGCATGAAAAACTGTTCCAAGATATCAAAAAGGAACACACTCCTCTGAACCAGTCCCTCCTAACAGGGCTCAAAGAAGGAACATTTCCCTGCTGTAATAAACAGCTATTACAAAGTTTAAAAATTTTTTCTGGGGGGAAGCTGCCATCATTCAGGTGTTGACTAAAAGCCCTGCCTAATATATCATCTCTTTAACCACTACTCTATGGGGCTTATTTTTATCATTCTTGAGCAACTCAAATATTGGTCATCCAGAAAATTCATTCCTTTTTTTTCCATCCTCCAGGCATAGGGAATAGAATTGAAATCACTGACACAACTGAGCCAAAACAAATGTACAAAAATTTTTTTTGTTCTAATGCAAACTCAATCTCTAAGCTCCTCTGCAGTTATAAACATCAATTAATTGATCACAACGAGAGAGAGAGAGAGAGAGAGAGAGAGAGAGAGAGAGAGAGAGAATCTGGCATTCTTTGAGGATTAGTCAAATTAAGTTCTAGAGCCAATCCCTCCATGACACTGTAAAGGATGATCCCACCTCAGTGATTGTAATGGGCTAAATGTTTGTGTCCCTCTCGAAATTCATGTGTTAAAGTTCTACCCCTCAATGTAATGGTATTTGGATTTGGGACGTTTGGGAAGTAACTGGGTTTAGATGAGGTCGTGAGGGTGGGGCCCTCACAATGGGATTAGCGTCCTTGGAAGAAGACAGATTCTCTGTGTGTTTCTCTCCCTCCCTCTCTCTTACAATGAGGAAAGGACATGTAATCACACAGTGAGAAAGTGGTGGCTGTCTATAAGCCAGGAAGCAGGGAAGCAGGACCCCACAGGAACCACGTCTTTCTAGCACCTTAATCTTGGGCTTCACAGACTACAGAACTGTAAGAAATAAATGCCTGTTGTTTAAGCCACCCAGTCTATGGTATTGTGTTAAGACAGCCCAAGCTGACTAAGACAGTGGTACTCAAATTGGGTTATTCTACAAGTCACCTTGGGGGTGCTTGTTCTCAATGCAATATCTTTTTTTTAATATATATTGTATTGATTTTTTTACAGAGAGGAAGGGAGAAGGAGAGGGATAGAGAGTTAGAAACATTGATGAGAGAGAAACATCAATTCAGCTGCTTTCTGCACACTCCCTACTGGGGATGTGCCCGCAACCAAGGTACATGCCCTTGACTGGAATCGAACCTGAGACCCTTTGGTCCGAAGACCGATGCTCTATCCACTGAGCCAAAGCGGTCAGGGCTCAATGCAATATCTTAAAAAGGGTCTGAATCAGGCAGTCCATGTTGAGTCCCATAAACCTGTATGACTTAATTCTTCCAGGTAATCCTAACACAGGTGATCTATACAAACACTCAAACACTTTCTAGCGCTTCTCCTCATAGGTCACCACTGTCATGGCACTTGCTGCCCACAGCTGACTATGTTCATGGAGCTAAAATGGAAACACACATCAGACCCACCAGATCTGTGGTATGATGTTAGTGAGCAGTGAGCAATCATCAGAGTGATTCATTATCAAAACTGATCAAAGACTCCTTGACTCTGCACATGTCAATCAAGACCAACTGATCAGGCTTGTTTGTTCACTTGGAAAAAGGTCAAGCAGCTGTCTGTTTGCTCCCCCCCCGACCCCCCACCCCCAACCCTCCCAGGGCCATTTAGGAAGTTCATCTGCTCCAAGCCACTCTTGAATAGAATTGATCCTTATAAAAAAAAAATGACTGGGGGATCGCACTACAGAAGTGACATGTTAAACTATTTCCGTTTTTTTTCCTTTGATGGAAAAGAAAATACAAACAGTAATGTCTTCTTTCAGTAATTCAAAATCAAGGTAAAAACATTTTGCTGATAATCATCACATTTGCATGGTGTTATATTTATAATGCTCTCTTTTCTGTCATTATCATGGCACGAAATTTACAAAATTCACTTATCTCTTTCATAGCCTTGATAATTCTTTAAACAGACGGGCATATAACTTAACCTCAGGGCAGGTAGTATTGAACCCAGACATGGACAAGCGCTATGACCTGGATTAAAATCTCAGCGCCCCTACTTACTTGCTAAGTGGCCTTAGGCAACTTAACTTCTCTGTATCTCAATTGTAGTTATTGTTTTTTATCTGAATAATAAAGACAATAGGGCCTACCTCATAGTTTTGTTATAAAGATTAACATATTAATATTTCTAAAGTGCCTGGCACATAGCAAACACTATAAAGTAGTTTGTGAAAGCCCTAGCCAGTTCTGCTCAGTGGATAGAGTATCAGCCCATGGACTGAAGGGTCCTGGGTTTGATTCCAGTCTAGGGCACATACCTAAGTTGCAGACTGATTCCAGCCTTGGTTTGGGTGTGTGTCAGAGGCAACCAATCAACGTGTCTCTCTCACATTAATGTTTCTCTCTGTCTGTCTCTCCCCATCCCTTCCACTCTCTCTAAAAATCAATGGGAAAATATCTTCTGGTGAAGATAGATAAATAAATAAATAAATAAATAAATAAATAAATAAGGCAGTTCCTACTCAGTTCCAGCTTAGGACTGTGTGGAAACATGGGGCCAAAGAAGGGAGAGCTGCCATGTTAAAAAAAAAAAAAAGTTTGTGAAATAAAATTAAACTCAACAAGCATTTATGTTCACACATATCAAGACCTGAATGAAAAACTGGAAATAGGAAATTTACACCACAGTTGCTGTAGTCAAGGACCTCCCAGGGTAGTGCTGAGAGGAAGGCAGAAGATCCAACAAGTATAAAACAAGTTCTTGGGTACCATGAAAGAGTATAGGGAATATATTGGACTATGGCAAGGGAAGGGAAGGGAAGGGAAGGGAAGGGAAGGAGGTACCAGCACAGGGGACTGGTATTAAAGGATGAGCTAGAACTTTCCATATAAACTGGAGGGACATGAAAGGAAGAGAGTAGGTTTTCAGGTCAAGGATGCAATATGTATGAATAATAATACTGCCACATACAAGACTATGCTGAGTTAATTACCTACATTTCTTTGAATTCTGACAACAGAACTTCAAGGTTGGCCCCACTGTTACCATTTTAGAAATTAGTAAGTTGAGACTTAGAAAGGCTTACAGTATATTTTTGAGAATATACAGTAAATGGCAGAGCCCATCTGTCTCCAAGAGTGGAGCTGCACAGGCTGTTTCTCCAACACTCCTCAGTCCCAGAGGCAAAAGTCTGTGGCACAATCAGGGATCTTTTTAAGAAAGGAGAAAGATAAGGAAGGAGCTAGAAAGAGATGAAAGGTAAAGAGGATTGTCATTTGCTGGTTTTGTGTTTAAGAACAGACTTGAGCATACGAATAAGCTAAGAAGTCAGTAGAGAGAGAGGATGAAAACACCAGAGGTTTATGAGCATCCATCCCACAAGATACAGAAGGTGCCAGGATCCAGGGTAAAAGTTGACCAGTTTAGACGAAAGACAGACCAACTTTTGTTCTTAACAAAGAAGAGGGAGAGATAGACATAGATAAAGGCAAGTTCTTATAGGATGAAAGGGGTTGGAAAGTTGGAATTCAGACCAAACTCTAGGCCCTATGCTCTCAGTCAGGAAATAAGCCAGTCAGAGAAAGACAAATATCACATGATCTCACTTATATGTGGAATCTAATGATCACAATAAACTGATGAATAAAATAGAACCAAATTCATGGAAACATAGAACAGACTGATGAATCTCAGAGGGAAGGGTAGAAGGGGCAAGAAGATATTAACCAAAGAACTTATACATGTACTGCCCATGATCACAGACAATAGGGTGGGGAAGGCCTGGAGCAGGGTAGGAACCAGGTAGTGGAGGGCAAGGCGGGAAAAAGAAGG